>NC_064288.1:54705085-54759825 GCF_019186545.1 Solanum stenotomum
TTTTACCCTTCCGAGCACGCTCCAAATCACCACAATCTATTCATAAATGGAATCTCACAATCAATACGAATCTAACAACACCAATATCGTGAAATTTGGAGAAAAGGGTAAAATGGTCAAAAAAATCTCGTTCCGAAAAATATTCTCGAAATCTGGAAATTTTTAGTGAAAAATGTTCCCCAAGAAATTTAGAATCCAATAGTGAAAACCGTTTCGAAAAAGGAGTTGAAATGAGTTCACAAACTCAAATTTTCTATTAAATTCGGATTAGGCAAAAACCCCCAAATTTTTCAGTTGAGATCTCAAATTTTGATGTTAAAATCCATAAATAATCGATGGAAATCAAAGATATAAGTTGGAAATAACTTACCCAATGAATTCCTTGCGAAAACCCACTTGAAATCACCTATTTTCGAGCTCTCAAAGTCTAAAAATGGAGAAATGGGTATTTTTCAAGTTGGAGGAAAATGGCTACTGTTTTTTTGACTTAAAAAGGACTGCTATTGCAGCTGAAACACAACAATAACACCAAAGTTTAAGTCCCCGTTGGACCCTCGGGATTCGTTCGGAATCTCGTGCACACAAACTAAATATGTACCCCCACTAAATTCGACGTTCCGGACTCAATGGAACCGTCGAAATTTGGATTCGAGGACTCCTTGACCCGAAATTCAATAAGATGCCAAGAAACTAGTTTAACGCCAAAAAAAATTCGAAACTCAAACGGAGCATCTAAAAATTCAACCAAGAGTCATTCTAGACTTAGAATCGCCTCCCGAAACCAACGGTACTCTCGGAATTTCAATCTGAGCTTCGGAACCTCATATGTTGACCAAAGTCAACTCTTTATCAAAATTTCACAACTTTAGCAACTTAGGACCTCAATTCTTCGTTTCAACTCCAAATTCGATTCCGTAACTTCACACAGACCTGTTTCGACATTCTAAAACTGCCGAAATCAACGAAAATCCGATCCGAGTCCCGAAACTCCAAATGACTCGAAAAAACACTTTTTAACCAACTTTAACTCATAAAAACTCAACTTCTCAAAAACTCAACTTTTTACCAACTTTTCCTCAAACCAACTTTACAACCAACAAAACATGGGACTCGGGGCAACTACCGAAAGGGCAAAATAGTCATTTCCACGAAAATTTACCAAAATGACCTTTCGAGTCATTACAGTATTATAGAGAAAGAAACAATACATATGTCTAATTTGTATAGTTTTCCCAAAAAAAACAACTCAATAAATGGGCCTAATACTATATAAGGAGATAAATTTGGACTCCTCAGATACTCGAATGAACCAACTATTTTACGTTCACGTAAGATTCAAAGAAAATTACTTGCACCTCAAAATATATAATATAAGTAGTCTATTCTAAAATAAATATCAGTGATTTTACTATTTAAATAATTTCCAATCCACCATTCACCATTGTGGATCAAAAGTTGGTATAAATATATTGTAGATACATCTTACCTCCAATAAAAATAAAAATAGTAAGTTGATTAATTTTATTTAAAAAATAAAATAGATTTTGGTGGAACTAAAATGCATATCATTTCACTTGAGCTACTAGTGATGATATTAGTAATGTAATCTAGCAATGCTGTAAAAATAATTAAACATGATGAAAAGTGTTGGATAAAAGGTAGACATAAGACAGACAAAAGGTTCATTTAAATAAATATTTAATTAGGGTTTGACACCAATAGCATCTCTATCTAATTTCCCTTCTAATTAACCATTTCAATTTATAGATTAAGACATTAAGTGGCCCAAAAAATTATTATTTTTTTGTATTAAAAAAAATGTAATTACCTCAATAGATTTGTGGCCCATCAATTGTTAATTTGTTTTTTTTAATTAAAATGTAACTACCTATTAGTTTTGTGGTCCATCAATCTTCAAAAAATTTTTTTTTTTTTTATTCTAATCCAAATATGGAAAATTAATTGGTATCATCACTAATCATGAATCCATGTTTAGTTAATATTCGTATTACATTAACTTTAAACAATAAGTTTGTTGGAATAGTCTTACACTTACTCGAAAATGCATCACTAAGAGGATATATTACTACTAAAATTAGTGGTCTTTCTTTGTATTCAATTAGGTCTCAGATTCGAATATTGGATTAAAAAATTCCTAAGGAAAAAAAACTTTCCATTTTAATGTGTTTTATACTAAATGAGTCTGAATTAATCAAATCTTAAAACCCTTTCTAACTTTTAAAGGATTTAAAAATATAACAAATCGGTTAATGATCAACCGCATTATCACTTTTAGTCCCTAAATAAACACATTGTGATTTTTGATTAAAAACATATAATCTTTAATTAATTGATATGTATACTTTTGATCCCTAATAAAAGATTAAATATACTATAATTAGGGACCAGAAGGGTAAACTATCCCTTAATTAATTGATTAGTTAATGTATTTTATTAGAATAATAACTTATTATAGGCAACTGTTCATGCTAACAAAGTGGATAATTATGAATTATGTTTAGAAATAATAATTAATAAATTTTACATAATTACCAACATTTTATTCTGTCTTCCATACCAAAATTTTCAACTTTTGCAGTCTTCGAGATTCTCTTCTCATCATTATCACTCTCTTTACAAAGGACCAAATTTAATTCCAAATAAATATTTATTTTTAAATTAATAAATGGCAAAATTAAATAGAAAAAACAAAAAAGCAATTTTATGATCTTTCTGTATTGCAATCTAAACCCCTAAATTGTTATTAATATATTTAACTTGATGTACTAAAAAATATGAGTATTTATCAAATTTGTTTCTAGCTAACAGAATGCTATTGAATTAAATAATTAAATGGCAAAAAAAGTTGTTAAAAATGATCTTTTTCGATAGAATAAAAATTGGATTCACGTAAAAGGAAAAATATTTTATATTCCTTAATTCAAAAAATATGTCGTCATAAAATATTTGATCGTATGACTTCATTGATATTTCATTTTATCGAGACTCTTTTGAAATGTATCTAGATTGTTACGCTTTAACCTTGATTGAAACTTACCCAATAACAAATTTTACCATTTTAAAATTATTATAATAATTACAATCTCTGATTTATTCTCGTTAAATTATCAATATATTTTTAACCTTTCGACACTAAATAAGCATCAATCTTATACATAATCTTACGACTTTGTAATATCATTTATCATACATAATTTTACAATGTTATAACATAATATGATTATTATCTTACAATGTTATAACATAATATGATTATTATCGATATATAAAAATTAAATTCGTAGGTCCACANAATCACAAAAAAAGAGAAATAGGATTAGAGGCCTTAGAGAGCGCCACATAATCGATTTTATGTTTCAGCTTTATATATATATATAATTACAATCTCTAATTTATTCTCGTTAAATTACCAATATTTTTTTAACCTTTCGACACTAAATAAGCATCAACCTTATACATAATCTTACGACTTTGTAATATCATTCGATCATACATAATTTTACAATGTTATAACATAATATGATTATTATCTATGTATAAAAATTAAATTCGTAGGTCCACAAAATGAGTAGCAAATATAAACACTCACGTGTAGGGTTCTATGCACCACAGGAAAAAATAAATAATAGCAAAAAAAAAAAATCCATCATTAGAGTTGCAGGGTAATGGTATTATGTGAAATGATTAGAAATTACCTCAGAAGAAATAAAAAGTGAACTTAAAATTTATTAGCTGCAATGGTGATGAGGTCATTGCAATGAGGTTTTAAAAAAAAGTTTTTTTTATTTCATTCGATATTCAGTATCTGTATAAAAATTTAATTTAATTTGAATTTGCATTAAAATGTTTTAAGGACATTAAAGAGTAATATGTTTTCTAGTAAAAATGATTTCATATTCAAAAGGACTCAAACATAATATCTCTGATTAATAATAAAAAAATACTTATCACTTCGTCACAATTCTCGTGAAGATAAAAAGAGAAGTTTCAATTGACATTAAAAGTCTTCACATGTATTTGTACCCCAAAATATGAGAACTCTTCACATGTATCAATAATGTCTTAATAGGATTACACACGAGTTACCCCTACCCCCAAACCCCACAACTCAATCTTCCAAAATTTCATCTTTAATAAGTTTAGGAATTATTAATCATGATCTTCAATTTCAAATCAATTGATTTGATTAATTTAAATTTATATTAAATAAAACTTATTAAATAGATATAGTAAAGCAATGTGTTTTGTCAAACCATCAATATTAAGCTAAAATTTCAATATTATAATGAATCGAAAGTTAAAATCTAAATATTAAATTCATCAAATTAAAATTCAGTATTTGTCTCGAATGAGAGTTTAAGGATCAATGTGGTAATCACTTTTGGATTCGATTAATCTCAATTCTCAATTGTCGATAAAAAGACTTATTTTAAAGGATAAAACACTCCCTATCAATAATAATTATTCCTAAAGTGGCTCAAATCGCATTATCACCGGGTAGTGAGGGAGGGTGCTTCCATTTTGATTCCTTATGTGTTTGATATTTTTTTGATTTTTTACTCGGTGTTTCAAAATGTGTATTGGAGTCTCGATTAAATTTGAATTGCAAACTACAGGGTCCATTTAGAGGATAACACTCCAATACGATTTTTCATACCCAGAACTCGAATTCGAAACTTCTTTTTAAGTATGAAACTGTTCATCACTATACCACAACTCAGGTTGATAGTGTATGATACTTATTTTGAAACTCGACTAATTCAGATTTTAATCATAATACATTACATCTCCTACTTAAAACAATTTCATATTTTTCACATTCAAACTCAAAATATCAGATAGAAAATGAAAGAACACTTACCATCCGACCATAATTGGTGGGGTGGGGTTGGATTACCCCTTGTGTGTGTTGGTGTTGAATGGGTAAAAAGAAGGGCTAAGTGAATAATTGTAGTTAATAGGCAAATGTAGGAAAGTGATGATGAATATGGATGGGGGTTGTACTCAATTCAATTAAAATGAATGCCCTTTGACATCTATGGCCATGCAAATCTTTTTTATGAATGCTGCCATTACCATTCATTTATGAAACCAAAATCATTATTATTATAACAAAAATAAATAAAAATAGACTAAATTAATTTCAATTGCTGCAAAAAGCACAGGGTTTTTATTTATTAGTAGTATTTATTATTAATTAAGAAAGAATAAACAGTAAGTCTAGATGCCATTATTATTTATTTTAGCTAATATAGGTTTTGTCATCATTAGTATTTTCAGAACAAATACACTTTGCAATAAATAAAGCCAGAGCCCAAAAACAAACAAACATAATAACCCTCTTTAGCTAACTAGTAATTACTCTTTTTAATAATTAATAAAAAAAAATACTCTTTTTAATGAATATTTATTATTCGATTTTACAAAATATAAAAAGTGTAAATTAATAAATATTAAATTAAAACCATAAAAATTTTACGATTCAAGTTTTTTTTTTTTTAATATTATCATTAACATAGTTTGTATTAATCAAATGCAACACTAATGTTTTTTCTACATTTACTGGTCATATTCCAATAATAAAAAATCAAATATGTATTCACATGCCATAAACTATTATTAAAATAATTAAATATTTATTTCACTAATAATATTCACTTGAACTGTCAAGATTTGATTAGTTTACAGAAAAATTCTGAAATTACGCATGATTGACGAATCAGGTCAATAATAGTTGAGCTTTGAAACGTTACTACCACAATCATTATCAACTCAAGCCCATATTTGAACATATAAGCAAAAAGTAAATTTTTTTCTTTTACAAATGGAACGTCCATTGCTAAACTTAAATTGCATAGAAGATTAAAGTAAATAATGTCATAGATAATAACTAAATCGACGATTAATCAAATTAAAGCAAAAGAAAATTGGCCTTTATCAAAATTCACGAGAAAAAAACTTATGATTTTAAAAAGAATGTTAAACCAAAACATTAATAACATGAATGACAAAAGAAAATTAAATAGAATATGATGCTTCTTTCAAAAAAAAAACTTTTCATTTTTCACTTTAATGCACTCATAACCCATGAGGTTAGTCCATCTGTAAAATTAAAAATCTCATAATTATTTCAAATTAATCACACTTAATATGGCAAAAATAATGCTTACTTTATGATACCTTGGCAGAAATAATTATGATTATTATTAGCATTAATTTTACCTAACTAAAAAACAAAACACTATCATGCTTAATATTAATTCACTCACGCAATTTAGCTTAATTATCGGTATAATTCGAAATCTAAAAAACTTTCAAAAAATGTGAACACATATGAATACATATTTTCTATTTTATTTCACTTTTTTAAACATCATATTCAGACTCACACATAGTAAAATAGCTATAAAAGGATAAAATAGTAAAATTTTCTCTATAAGGAATTTCAACTATCTTATCGCATTGTTACACATATGTATTATTCCATCTTTATTGAATATAATTAGTTTTAAAAATTACCTTATTTTGTCTAATCAATTTTCATTTTTGATTCCTAATATAAGAATCAAATTAATAGACAAACAACCTCTTTTTAGCTCCAATAGTAAGGTTCCAAATTCCAAATTTGCCCCTCAAAACCACCAACTATGATCTAGATAATAACCGAGTTTCAACTAGATAAATACTTCATCATCTTAATTAATTAAATGTCTTAAGTTCGAATATCCGATATGAAACTACCTTTGGATGAGAGCTTTACTTCTAATATAGTAGTTTTCATTACAAATTCAGTTTTAATCAGATCCTTTACGAGTATCAAACACCGATTAAAAAAACTTCAAAATGGCAAATGAGTCAAGTTAATACAATAAATGTTCTAAAGAAATTTTTATAAAGAGGACAAAAGAAGAATTATGCAAAATAAAAAAAATTAAAAATAAAAATTAATCATAGTTAAGGATGGGGGGTAAAAGGGGGGTGGGGTGTGGATGTGATGATGGGCCTGTCTTGGTTCGAACCAATCCAAAACATCATTGCGAATCTTTGGAAGGCCAAACCCCTATCATCATTGGATACACTTTGAATTGCCCAAAATGCCCATATTAAGGCCTAAATCTCTATATGAAATGACAGAAATACCCTTATTGTCTTTTATGAAAAGACTCAAATGCCCTTTAACTATAATCATTCACTTGACTCCATCACCTTGGTCTAAAAAAACACTATACTCATCATCATAGTAGAATGGAACAAGGTTAAATCCTTTCCTATATATGGATAATATCTAAATTTACGTTATATACACTGATAGTAGCAGAGTTTTGACGGTATAAATTATACGTATATTTGATTAAAATCTAAAATCGATAATTATTCATGCTAGAGTTCAACCTACGAGTTATATATGAGAGCAAAAATAACACTTAACGATCACTTCCAATCTTATCACCATAAAATAGTCATTTTCACTGAGTTTCAAATTCCACAAATAAAATTTCAAGAATGTCATTGAGTTTTACATGTAAAATTCAAATTCATGATAATAATTTTCAATTACAAAAGATGAAAAATGACTATTTGTAAATTTTAACCTTCAAGGAAACTCAATAACTCTCTCCTAAACCTTATGTTGTAATTTACAAATTTATTCGTTTCAATTTGTTTTTTCTGATTTTGATTTGATATAATATGTGAAAAAAAAAAGTAAAATTAAATTTTACGATCATAAACTAAAAATACGTAAAATGTGACATATTAAACTTAAAGTTAATGTAATAATTCATAAATTTCAAATTCTGAATCCGTGAGCCAGTAATCATTACCATAGTGGAATCAAAGAAGAAGGTTTTAAGTCCTTGCCTATAGATACAACAACTATACAATTATACACAAGCCGCCTTCCATGCTTACACATGCATGATTGTTGTGCAGATAGAAAAAGAGATACAAAAAGCCTTGTCCCCCCTACCCCCACTCCACCCACCCCACCCTACCCCCCTTACCCCAAAAATTTACTAACTTTTTCCACTATATATATCTCTTGTTTTTACTGCCCAAGAAGTATAAGTTGTTGTTTGTTGTAAGTGATAAACTCACCAAACAAAATCTTCTTTCTTCTTCTAGCTACTATACTTCTTGTTCTATAACTAACCAAAAGGTAATCTTTTTTGAAAAAATAAAGAATCCACCCCACCCCCAACCCCCACCCCACAACCCCAAAACTTTCAAGAATTGGTACATTTTTATCTTTTAAAGTTTACAACTTTTGAAAACTTTCTTATTCGTTTTGTCTCCTCTCATAAACTAAAATTGTCAAAAGGTTATGTTTTTATGTCTTCTTAGTAATAAACATTGTATATTGTTTCTTGAAACTTTTTTTTTTCATTGCATGTTCAACTTGGGAATATAACAAATTCCCTTCTTTTTTTTTGTGTGTGTGTAAATAAGAAGTTTGTCTCTTGTTATATACTTTATATATTCTTGTCTTCCAAGTGAGGTAAACAATAATAAATAAGAAGAAAAAGAGTACCAATTCTTGAAAGTGTGAAGATTTGAAGATTTTGTTTTTTCTTATTCTATTTGCTTTTTTGTTGTGTTTTTTTTTTCTTCTAAATTTTTGATCTTGTTTTCTTTGAATTGTAATGATTTCTCCTACTATACTTTCCTTTACACATTCACATAAATTCCCCCCCTATGCATATCATTATTTCCTTTCCTTTTTTCCCATTTTCCTCAAACTCCTCTTTGTAGGTAAATCATAAATGCTAAGTGCATTCAATAGTTTTAACTTTGTTATAACATGTTCGTTAAGTAACATGTACCCTTTAAATATATTGTCGCACATGTATCGTGTATATTAGATGTATATTTCTTTTGAAGGATTCGATGTAGTGTTAGATTCTTCAGAAATGCACTATTTTTCTTTCGAAGGATTCATACATTTTTCAAGATTCCGAAAAATATACTGATGTTTTTTTTCTTTTTTTTTGTTAATTTTTGCAGGAAATGGACAGAATTAACTCAAAGCTCTACTTGCAAAATTGCTACATAATGGCTGAAAATGAAAGGCTAAGGAAAAAGGCAGAGTTATTGAATCAAGAAAATCAACAACTTTTAAGTGAACTCAAACATAGGTTATCACAAGCTGGTCCTAGCAACACCACCAACAATAATAACAACAATGGAGGAGGAAAAAACAATTCAATTCCTGATCTCAATCTCACAAATTGTTCTTCATCCAAGAATGCTTCATCAAAATCCAAGAAAAAGTGAAAAAAATAAAGTATTCAAGGGGTCCATCTAGTCATTGAACTAATATTATGTTACTTTTTTTAATTTTATTTTGGGGGGTGTTAAATATTATTATTAGTAAGGGGGTCAAAAAGTAGGAAGTTATGGTTGTTTGGTGTTTTTTTTAGTTATATAGGTAAGAGGAATTAAGGAATATATGGGTTTTTTTTTGTCTATGTTTAAATATTTTGTTTTAGTATGTGGGGTTAGTTCTGTTTTGGAGCTAAGAAGTTGTAAGCAAATCTATTAGCTATATATATAAAAGAAATATAAAATATGGTTCCTTTATATATTTTCTCTCTTTAATTATCCTTTTTGTTTCATTTTATTGTACTTAAATTAGTCAAGTATCACAAAAATTTAAGCTTCAACTTTGAAGTTGAAACTTTAAAATTTGAAATTTTGTTTGGGCATATATTTGTTATGGCAAAAATTTAAATAGAGTGAAAGAAAAATTTCTCCAAAAATCGACCAACGTTAGTTTTTGATAACTTCAAATTATGTTGAAGACATTTTCAAAATTTTATGGTAAAATTGATATTCGAAGATTAATTTGATTTAAAAATCTATGATCAAAGGTTAGCAGCTAATTTTTTTTCTTACTAAAAGAGTGATACTGGCCAATTGTAATTCATTAACTGCAATCCTTAGTGTTTGTCTTTAAATAAAAAAAAATATGAGAATAAATAATGTAGCATATTAATAATAATAAGTTGAAAGAAACAAAAATGTAATCTTTTGTTTCACAGCATAGTACTTTGCATAATTTACTTGAAATAGAAATATAATGAATGAATTTTAGAATTAGTTTAAAAAAGCAGAGACCTTTCTTGGCTAACTGTCTTAAAATATTATGCTAACAATATTTATAAATTAATTACCATGAGAGTGATATTTGATATTAGTCTATTCGTTTGTAGTTAATAAAGAGTTATTTCCTTATTTATCAACTATTTTCTATAAATTAGAGGTGGTTTTCTAGTTGGTAGGAGACGGGACAGAGTTGAAAAGTTTTCGAACGGTAAGGGATAAGGAATGATTATTTATATATAATAAGGTTATGATCCACACCAACAACTATAAATTAGAGGTGCAGGGTTCTCAAGTTAAAAGGAGACGAGCTAGAGTTGGTGTGATATCTTAACTTAAGACAAGAAATCTCACATCGGTAAAAACACATGTGAGATGTTGGATATATAAATAAGCCAACTTGACGTGTTTTAAAGCTGTGTAGACCTAGACCCAAAACAAACAATATCACTAGTAGATTGAACCATTACAGTTGAAAAGTTTTCGAACGATAAGGAATAGTGATTAATATAATATAATATAATTTTTTATTTAAATTTGTATAAAAAATAATTAAAAAAAAGAATGTTGGCAAATCAAAGAGATTCTGTGAGTTGAAAAAGGATCTAATCAGAGGAAACGTCATACAAAAGATTTATTTTTGTATACCATATGTTATAAAGTCAATGAGGATTTTAGTACCTTCTTACTATTATTAATTAATACTATTAACTAAGATAGAGGGCCCCCCAGCGTATTCCTTTTGGATATGACATGGCGTCTTATCATTTGCTGATGCTATCCACGTCACATTGACCATCCTTTAATAATAGCCGAAAATAGTGTTACATAAATTGAAACTAATTCGACACAAAGAAAGTAGATACTAAATCGCGACCGGTTAGTGAAAATCTCATATTGGCCATTGTTGTGTTTGATCATTATTGTGATTTTACAATATTTATTTAACAATTACTTAGAAAGAAATATTTATGATATTTAGTAGGAAATGTCATAAATTTAAATTACTCAAATTTTAGTTATTTGAATTTTACACTCGTATCAAGTACCATTTTACCTTTAAAATATAGGGCTTTTTGGCATCAATTCAAATTATTTGAATCCAATTTTTTTAATTTTTCAATCCGTATTTGATATCCATTAATTTACTTTCGGAGTGAGACTTCTCAATATGAATATGAGTTATAGTTAAAAATAACATATTCAATGTAATTTGAGAAGAATGATGTGTACACATACCTTTTTTCTAAGGAACACTTGTACATAAAAATAGAAAATTTTAACCAAGTATTTAGATGCCATGACACCCCACCTTCTATATAAATCCGTGCATGTGTTTACGTACGTATATCTTATTCTTACTTTATGAAAATAAAAAAAATTATTTAGATAAGCTCTTATCTCAAATAAAATACACATCAAAACATTATTTACAATACAACTATTGCTGAACCTTAGTTGAACATTGCAAATGAGAACTAAAACAAAGATATGTTCATATGAGAATCTTAATTTATCTGAACTTATAGTAAGCATATATTCAGGCTAATATTTAATTGACACAAGGAGAATTTTTTTTTTAATTGACAGAATATCATGGTTATATCCTTTTACTCAGTACAATTATTAAACGTTAAAATACGTTTATTTTCCTTTTAACTTTTCAGTAAATTTCACTATTATATTCTACCTATACGATTTATTCCAGTTGAACAGCTATATGATAAAGTATTTTTATAAGACTTTCAATTCAAATAATGAAAAAATGTGTTGCGTGTTCTCAAATCTCGCTATTAAGTAATTAAATTAAACACATAAAATATATCATCGATCTCTTTTAATTATACATGCCAATCTCAGTTGGAACATACATGAGATTTTATGGGCTTATTAAGGTAAATGTGTATAATTAAAAGAGGTGACATGTTTTAGTTGATTAGCATATCTATATGATGTTGTTCACTTTAGAGTCGAGGCACACATTTTTAATTTTATTTTAATTTGAACCCAAAAAATGTCTAATAGGAACATTTTATCATGTGTTTAAATATTTAATTAAAATATAAAGGAAAAACTACATAATTAGATATACTTCACTACCATATATATTATTATTATATATACTTTCAAAATATTACGTATCTTACTACTAATTAAGAATGTTCTACCATATATTGAAGAAAATACATGTAGATACATGATTCGTATGTATCCCAGATACATGAGAATCACACTAAGTACACACACTAGATTTTGTATGTATCTGGTGTGATTCACATGTATTTGGGATACCTAATACATGGGAGAGTGACGAGCAAGATGAGAGAGAGGCAAGGGATCAGAGAGTTTTGTTATGTATCTCAGATACATCTGAATCCACTTGGATACAATGTATTTAGAACAAATTATACCTAATTTTGACCCCATGTATTCGAGATACATATATCTAGACGTATCTAGAGACACCAAAACTTGATAAGATACGTAATATTAAAAACTAAAGTGTATCTAAGTAAATCATAATTTGAGTGTCTAAGTATATACTCCCTATGTCCATAATTACTTGTTCACTTTTGAATTGACACGAAAATTAATTATTCACATAGTGAATTTATCATTTAACCCCTATTAATTATAAAGTGGATGAATTAAAAATTTAAGATTTTAAAAAATTTTACCTTTTTCAAAATAATTAATTGACGGTATAATAAATTAAAAGAAATTGTCCTTTCTTGATTTGTAAAAAAGGACAAGTAAAAAAAAGGAAAATTGGACAAGTAATTAAAGACATAAAGATTATAATTACTGACATAATTAATTAAGAGACATTTGATGTATTACGTGTATTACAAACCTAAATTCATTTATAACTATGTCATTAAGTGCAATAAAACAAGAACTCCACATTTCAACACCATTTCCCCATACAAATAATTAATTAAATATGAAACCAAAGGAAATGATTATTTTTTTTGGAAGTATACCTAAATATACATATTTTTGACCTTTTATCTCCCCTAGTCAATTTTCTTCATTTCTTATCCAAGAGATTTTCAAATTATGTTGATCTTATTCATCATCATCATCATTTTCTGAATATATCTAGGATTTTGCAGGTCACTTCATTGAAATATTATCACAATTTTTTTTTCCCCAGAATAAGTCAAACTAGAAGCAGCACATAGGCTATGATGACTGTAAAACAAAAAATGTCCTTATTATACATAAAGACATACAATTGGCCAAAATCTTCCAATAAATAATTAATTATCCATTCCCATCACTCAGAAATGATGGCAAATTTCAATTTATATTATTACTTTTTTCTTATTTAATATATTTTGAATTTTTCTAATTTTTTTATTTATTGTATAGTTGTGAAGACTTAGGTCATCTTTGGTTGAGGAGATCTTGGTCATCAGAAACTATATCTAAAAGGCATCATTTCTTTCTTCTAAAACCATCTTTTCAAACAATCAAGAATATGAAATAATAATAGTAATGTAGTAATATATGATATATTTTTATAACCAAGACTCCAAGAGGCTTACACGCATACGCTTTAGGGTCGTTTGAAAATAACCTTTTTATCTTTCCGAGATAGGAGTAACCTCTACGTACACTCTATTCTCATCAGATTTCATTCGTAAAATTATACTGGATATGTTGTTGATTTATTCCAAGTGATATCAATGTTCTTATTCATAATGAGAAGAATATTTGTGTGTTACTTGAACTGAGATACTTTCGAAAGATTTACATACACTCTACTTTTTCCAAACGCCACTAATTACAACTGAATATGTTATTGTTATAGTCTCTTACACACATACATATACCTAATAATTAATGACAGGAAGAACATATATTTTTCTTCTTTCAATTTATGAGTACTCATTGATTGTTTTGTTGAATGAATTTTCATTGGTATGGAACGACCTTGTTAAAAAGTCAAGCTTGAAATTAAGTACGTATTTCTCCATCACTTCAACATGTCCCTCCTCCTCTTCCAAAATTTTCCAATATTAATAATTGTATTTTTATAATCATGATATTTGAATCAATTTACACGCATCTTGATTAATTTCATGAAATACTTACTGCCTTCTACCAACACATGTGCACTAAAATAACTTCACACACCAATACTCAAACAAATGAGAAAACCCGCATTGAGATTCGACTAAATCCAAATTCACATTGAAAAATCTCACAATAAAACCTAACAAAGGTGACTTATAGTCAATTTTTACTCCCCATCTCGAAATACACTGTTTTCTTTACAATTGTAGTGTCTATGCCAACTTATATGCACCTCGACTATTACACTAGATTCCTGTTACTCGTTACTAGCACAAATTGGGGATAACTCCACCCTCTTTTAGCTAAATTAAAAACGAACTATATATCAAGCAAATGTCTCAAACTAAATTGACGATGAACTTCCATACAGATTTTCATAGGGCAAGACAATGCTTGCTAAACAAAGGTCAAAACGAAAAAATAAAATACGAATACAATCGAAAATGAAAATAAATTTCCATCTTACTCATGTTACATTGGATTTAGGAGTTTTTTTTTTAGCCTTGATAAATCTTCTAGGAGTTGAGAAAATTAGCTCCAACTACAATATCTATGCCAACACATGCAATTATCTGTTGTCGTATTGTACAAATTAGGACTTGTGAGTGGAAAAAGAAGCCAGATGAAACCTAGCAACCCAGCTACAGATGCCACTGTTACCATTCCTAACAACCATAAAAGAGGAAAAACAAAAATTATCATTAGTATGTTTAAGGAAAGTAGGCCAAAATGTAAAAAATGTTATCTGATTGAGGGACATTGGGGTCCGAGTCAATATGCGTGCATCTTAACTATTCCATTGGGTAGCTGCTACCACCCACCATCACAAGTATCGGGTAATTTTGTCTACCAAGGCTAAAGCAGATGGAAAATAATCAGCTAGGGCTAGGAATGATATGTAACTTAACATGCTTGGTTTGGTGATAAAGATGCTAGAGACCTCGAAGGACATCTGTCAGAAGCTCTTCCACCCGGGGGGCACAACTACGGGTTTCCTAAGAGGGGGTGGGGTCAGTTGAACACTCTTCGTAAATTATATTGTATATATAGCTCAAATATTGTTTGTAAGTAAATACTAAATATTTAACGTTCTTGAACATACTTAGAGAAATTCCTGGCTTCGCCGTAGATAACACCTATTGAAGGAATTTTAGGAATGAAGTGGCATATATGCATATTCATGCATTTAAGTTCTTGTAGAAGATTATTCTTCATAAAACTTCTTTTCTTAATGCAATCTATTATATTATCTCAAAGCTTGCATAAAACTTCTTTTCTTAAAAGAGACAGCTGTTGTATTTGTATGATTGATGCCACACGCCTAATTATATTATCTCATCTACTATGAGCAAAATCCTAATTTAAAGTCATACTGTAACCTTACCAAACACACTCGAATGAATCAAAGGAATAGGAACTTAGTGCAACTCCAAAACTGATTGCCATATACATCGACGCTTTTAATCTGACCTACTATACAGTCCACACGTTATATTTACACCAGCATCATGCATGAGCACCTTCTACCCTTCCCATTCCCAAACCCTTTATAGACAGTTGAATTCCGCTAGTGAAAAGAATGACATACCTGTCCTCCGTGAAATTATTACAGGTATGCCAAAATAGTTGCAAAAAATATGAGCAACTAGTGGAGCGGTAAGATGCCCTGCAGTAAATATATGTATAGTATGTTAAACACAAGCATCGAATACTAGATAATTATATAAAAGATAGATCAACAATAGAAAGAGGAGAGAAAACTCATTGCCAAGGGCTGCTATTGTGACAAAATAGAGATTCATCACACATGCTAACGTGGTACTCAATGCTGTCAAACTTGGTACATCGGAGATCAAATTAGACATGGAAATTTACATTCATAAGGAAACAAACCAGAAAATTTGTAAAACTAGAGTTTAAGGATTTCAATGACACAATTCTTCAGACATTAGCAGGTGTTTTTTTTTTTTGATTTTTGACATTAGCAGCTGTTACTGGAGGGAAAATGTGTTTTTTTTTTCTGTTAAGCAAATCTTAAGCACTAAAAAATTTGGATTGAGCACATAAACCTCCACTCATCCTCCATCAACCGACAGCAGTCCCGCTCTCCCAACTGCACGTGCAGGGTCTCAAGTAGTGAACTGGTATTTGTTTTACTTGCTACTTTTTCTTTGGGGGAGGAGGGGAGGAACTAACAATCTTAAAGGGATTTCCAAACATTTTCCAAAAGACAAACTATTGAGGTACAAAGTGACAAATGTTTGTGGAGGAAGGGGGGCGGGGGTCATTGCACCCTCTATTCTCCACCCTCTTCTGAATTCACCCCAGTAGTGGAGCATGGAGCCTACAGAGAAGAACTTTGGAACAATAATGGAGGGACCATAGTTCAAAAAATTTCAAGTCTTAATTTCTTATTGCTTTTCTAATAATTCATAGGCAGGGTCGAGAGAATTCTAGAACGAAAAGTAATAGGATGTTAAGAAGTTTTCAAAAAAACTACCCTTTCAAGCCAAAGATATGCTAAGCTACACCTCATTCTTAAAAGTTCTAAAGAAAGTCGTCTCCACCCCAAACCCGCTTGATAAAAAAGAGATTAAAAAAATATTGAATAAAGGGTGAAAGAAGATTTTCCATATGACTAAAGCACAGTGCAAGCATCGCTAACCTGTCCGAACAAAGAGAAATGAAGCATAGGATCCAAAGATGACTGTGTAGCCGACCTGGAAGCCTGAAAACATAAAAGTCATGTCTGAATGCAAACTAAAATATTACTTTGCCCTATGGTGTGAAAATGCAAAGCTGCTTAATCCATCTAAATATATGGAGAAAGAAAGAAATTGTTGATGTTATGGTGGAATCTCAACTCCAACCTACACTCTTAAGGCCAGTTGCTAAGCCTGATTATTCAGTTGGCATTTTCATTCCCCTGTAAACAGTGTTGACAATTTTTTGGATTTTATTAGCTCCCTGGCTCTCATAGATATTTTTCTGGAGCTTTGCCCATACATTTCGAGGCCAGCTTCTCTCTGGTGATCCGTCTGCTTGAGCTTTGCCCATACATTTCGAGGTGCGTAGCATAATTCGACATATTCAAAACAGAGTGGATTTGTTGATGAATATACGACTGAAGAAGCCTGGTTTTGTAAGATACCATCAGTCACATTCAGTAGCCCTTTCTGACTTCAAATTTTGTGACCAACAAAATGAAGCACATATTTTGATCCATTGGTTAGGTGGCTTAGTTCTATGTTGATCACCTATAATAATTATTCACAGAAAACTAAAAAGAGAGACGTAAAGCGTATGAGTGGCGGGGAAGGCAGAAGAAAGATTAATCAAAGGAGGTAGAAGGACTCGGAGACAAGAAGGAGAACATGACTTGGATTTTCCAGGGAGTTAGAGAGTAAGCTGTAAGGGGGACATTTTCATATAATTCTTGCAAAATTTGGACCATCTTCCTTGTGAACTGACAAGCTTTATTAACTCAAACTTTGATGCTATTTTAACATATTATAATTGGTTGGGAGTGCCATGTCATGTATGCAACTTTGATGCTATTTTAACATATTATAATTGTTTGGGAGTGCCATGTCATGTATGCATGCAAGCTGAATATCACTATGCCCCATGTGATAAAAATGCAAAATTGCTCAACCCGTCCAAATATATAGAGAAAGAAGAACGTAGAAAACTGATAGGCTTTATCCATGCTCAAGATTTGATGCAATTGCTCCCACTACAATATACTACTTTTCCAGGAGTTTCTCACTCTAATAGAAACTCAAACATAAATCACATGGCACTTGTCCCAATGAAAGCATCATATAATGGTCCATTCATATTAGACTTCTGATGTAGAAACATTACATGTGGAGACAAAGATCATACCTACAATCGTAAGAGCTTTGAGCCAGCTGCCGCTTCGTTGAGCATATTCTAACAAGTGATTTAAATGAGCTGCAAGCAGATAATACAATGGTTACTCGGGATGAGGTAATGAAAAACTATCAATAGTTTCAATCGAAGTAGCACGTTTCCTCTTTAAGTCTAAAAGTTAGCAAATATAAAACAAACAAGGAGTTTCCGTACCGGTTTTTAGCACATTTCATCTTTAAGTCTAAAAGTCAACAAATATAAAACAAACAAGAAATTTCCGGACCATTTTTACTGCAATATTATTAGTTTCAGTTCACTGACAGCATGTTCTAAACAATAATAGTATTCTAATGCCAAACACAGTTGCGAAAGTACTTTTTTCAAGTTTTTGTGTATGAGTCCCTCAACTTACTAAAATTGATCAGTCAAAAAGTTACTAAAGTCATTATGGGCATTGTAGATACTTTGCTCTCAAGATCAATATTAGCTAATACAATACCTCTCTTTTACTCATTACTTGGAAACTATTCACATGTATTTCTGTTATTTTCATAGTTTGTTCTGAATACTCCATGTGCACTTGCTTCAGTTAAAATTCACCTGATTAATCGCCTAACTGAATTCTTCGAGTAAGATATTATTTAATTTAACTAAATACACGAATTTCACAGTTTTAACTAATGTCTCAGAGTCTCTCTGTTTCATAGGACCAATGTATCATAGTGATGTAATTTCCTAATTTTATGACAATATTTGTCCATTGTCTGTGTCGAATAGTGTATGCGTAGTCGCATTGTCTCCATGCAAAAATAGGAGAGTAGCTTAGCTTGTGATCGTTCCAATTATATCTATGTCACACCTGAGTGAGCCAGTTAGTCACTATCGAGATCAGATCACAGGACCATAACAACTAGAATGCAAAAGCTTTTAGTTTCTTTCTTAGCAGGAAATATGATTGTAACTTATAAGCATAAAAACAGATAAGACATGTAGTATTACCAAGAAAATTCAATATCATACTTCCGGGAAGACATATATCTTGAACTCTTAAATCCTAAAAATATATTCAAGTCAAACTCATATTTCTTGGAAGTTTTATCTAAAAATGAAATTCTTGTAGCTTGTACTTACCTAAACTGAAAGATATAGGACAGAGAAACACCACTGTATAGGTGTTGAATCCTCCACAAAGAAGCAAAGGTATCATACAAGCTCTAAATACCAGCTCTTCTGTAAGTGGGGCCTGTTAAAAAGGACATTTTCCAAACAAGAATTAAGTACAAAACATATTTTCACGTTTATAAATCATAGCTTCTTGAGATTATGTTTTGAAAGGAAGTGAACTCTTTGCTGTTGAAGTATAGATGCATTCATAGTATAAAAAAATGGCACAATGCTGAATTTTCGAATGATCTTGATGTATTTATGGACTCCATACAGCATTAGCAGATTCCTATCTAGTTTTGTTGTACTCTCTCTCAGTAAGTTCCTGATGCTGAGTTTATTATTAATGATACCTTACTTATCAAAAAGAAAGAAAGAAAGAATTGATCTTTCCACCTAACAAAAAGAAAGAAACAGGAGACTTGTTATATTTCTAGTTTGAAGTTGTCATATTACCTAACATACGAAAATGCATCTGTATATATACCAAATATGCAGGGAGATGGTGGCATGAAAGCTATTACAAAAGTGAGTTAGTAATAACAGAAGTTTGAGGGTATTATTGATCTCGTAACCACAAAATAGAAGGATTCAAGTAAATCTTGATCCTAGTACAAAGATCAGATAGCCAAGAGCACTAACAAGGTGAACAGAGAAGGTAACCAGCTTAATATTCTAGTAAGGTTACTGACCACAAAAAAATTACGCCATGCTGAAATATCGGACGCCATTGAAGAGACCGATTCAATAAATTCATGGACAACATTTTTAATACTGTCAAGTGACAGGCTTCTTCCATTTCCCCCATCTTCTTGGCCCGAGTCTAGCAACAATAACAGCTTGAGGATGAAGGTGCCAGCGTACATTAAGGAAGTCAATGTCAGAGGAAAGACGACAGCTTGCCACTGTTTTAAACATAAAATTGCATTTCAGCAATCAGTCACCCTTTCTCAATCTGCGAGTCATAAGAGAGCAGAACTTGATAACAACCACATGCAAAGCATTGTCGCATGCAAAAAAACTAATCCAGCACAGATATGATACTTACGATATGATCCAATCTGATGCCATAAACACCTGAAAGATGAGATTTACCCCATTGAATCTGAAAGATTGGAAAATTGTATTAGACTGAGAATACAAGAGGAAGTTACTGGTAAAAGAAACTTTGCAGAAAAGCTCCAAAACCAATAATTCACTCATGGATGAATGTAAAACTAATGTAAGCCCTCGCTTCCAGCAAATGGTTTAGCTCCCATTTGACCATAGATTTTGAAGTTGAAACTTCGAACGTAAAAAGATGAGTATTCGAAGCTGTGATTTTTAGAATTTGGAGTTCTGTTTGGACATGCATTTTACTTGAAAAAAATTTGAAGTTTCCTTTGAGGAAGTCCCAAAAACAAAAAAAACTGGTGTGAGCCATTCTTTGGGACTTAAAAATATTTAAAGAACAGATTTTGATCATGGCCAAACAGATATCAGATAAATTTTCAAAAACAACTCTCAAAATCTATGGCCAAATGCTAGCTAAGTATTTTGTATAAGAGCTACATAAGAGATGATACAAATCCTAACTGAGAATTAAAATGGAAATATACACATACATACAAAGAGAATCAGAATGCTCAGAGGAGACATCATGCTCCTACTTTAGCATCTTTTAACACTTGGCTTTGGTAAACTAAATGAGTTAGATTTCTCATATGGTCACTCATTTAACAGTTCTAAAAAAATTGAAAATCGAAAAATCAAGCATAACTTTCTGACATAATAATTATTAGTTGTATAAACTAAATTACTCCGATCCTGTAACATAGCAACACAGAAAACGATATATTGAGCAACAATTTTTTTTAATTAAAGGTCAGAAAATGCCTTAAAATTAGTACATGATGAAGGAATCTTACAGGGAGGATAAGAGAGCAAGCAATAAGTGAGGCAACAGATGAAATTGCAGCGCATATGAACCGTCGGATCAAATGCGATTGAAACGAATCTGGCGGCGGTAATCGGAGAATCAACGTCGGAGCATATAAAATCGCAACATACAAAATCGCCAGTGCACGCAATCACTGCAAGCGATTTCGATACACCACCGCCGTCAATGACGGAGTCGCCGGTGAATGCTACTTCCATCGTCGCCGGATTTAGTAGCAAATAATAATAATACATAAATTACAACACAAATTCGTTAAACAAAAACACTGCTAAATAGTTTTTATATTTTGCTTTAATGGAAGAAAATGGTATTTTTATTTTTGTACTGTTCTTCGGCAGCCTTAGCATGGGTAGTTTCGTCAATTGAAACGAACAGCTAGAGTACAACTTTATAAGTTCGATTTTCGGTTTAATCTGTATGTAACTTACGCTATTATTATACTAAATACGCTATATAACAACAATAACATATCCCTTGTAATTTATTATTCTATTTTATTTTTCTATAAATCTTTTAAATTTTAGATATGGTTTAAATATTTTTTCTAACAAACTAAAAATCATATGAGAAAATATTAAAACATGGTCTAAAATCTTATAAGTCAGATAAACGTTAAATTGGTTTATGAAAATGAGAATTATATGAGGAAATTATTAAACTTGAGTGTAATATTATCTAACAAAATAATTTTTCAAGAGCTATATTTACACAATTTTTAAAAATAGAAACAAAATCTAAATGTTAACCTAAAGAAAAGAAACAACAACAATATAGTAAACAAACTCATTGTAATTTTAGAAGTGGAAAAACGATAATCCTATAAGTAACGTATGAAAATGATAGTGTATGTACGTCCTGAAAGTAAACAAATTGTTTTCAATGACCATCGGCTCAACGACTTTTTTTAACCCGGCCCAAATTTTCAACCCCATAGCCCATAGATAATAGGGGACGCAATAGGCCCAAATATAAAATGCCTAACCCAATCAGTTTTACTGATCCCAGTAGAAATTAGGGTTTCTTCTCTCCGTCGCCGTTGATACGGTTGTTGCCGGTGGTCCTCCGACAGTTCAGTTATTCCCGTCGGAATTCTCGTCCTATCTAGGTAAGTTTTTTTTTTCATCTCTTTACTATTGCCTTAATTTTTTCTTTAGTTTATAGAGATCAGAGATATGATTTGGAAAAATTCAATCTTTAGTTGTTCTAGTTTGCCTTTGAAGTTTTGATTTTTCTTCTGATTTCTGAACTTAATATGCTTTGTTTTCTTTCATTATTGCATTGTTGTAGCTGAGTATTAACTACTTAATTGTTTGATGTTGTTTTGATTTTGTGCTTGTTTCTGTTATTTTTGAACAATTTATTTTAGGTCTCCTAGTCTAATATTCTGTTGTTTCTATCTCGTCTTGCTCGTTTAGTTGTATGCTCGTTAGTCGTTTTTGTCTCCTTTGAATCATTTCTCGTTTAATTGTGTGCTCGTTTATCGTTTTGGTCTCCTTGCTTGTTTAATTGTGTGCTTGTTAGTTGTTTTTGTCTCCTTGCTCGTTGAATTGTGTGCTCGTTAGTCGTTTCAACTGATGGAGCCCTTCTGCGCTATAACACTCCTTGCCTCCTGATCAGTCTTCGTACAATTTTGCTGATATTGTGGCCTTGACCTCTCTTNATTGGCCTTAGGCCCCCAATTTTTGGGGGCCTCAAATTTTTATAAATAAAAAATTATGTATCTTAACCTCATTCAAATAGAAGAAATTAAGGAAACATTGTTTTGGATTCTTACATTTTCTTCGTTAACACTCACATTATTTATCCTTTGTAACTCTTTTTGCACTTTATTTCTTCAAATCTTTGATAGTTAGAGTAATACACTCTCAAAAATATGAATCAATAGTCGAAAAGTGTTGAACAAAGTGTATTACAAATTATTTTTTTTAATTTATTTGTTAATTTTCATATTAAAGTAGATATACCAAGTTATCAACTTTTTGAATCAAATTCTATGATTCTAACTCTTATCTTTAAAGTTTATCAACTTATTACTTACAAAATTGTGTTAATAATTCATATAATAATTGTCTCAATAAAAGGATGTTTTTTAATGTTGAATTGATAAAATCTTACTTAAAACTAATAATTAAAAAAAAGTGTTTGAAAAATCATTTATTTAAAAGATATTAAGTAGTAATTTACGTCTAGAAATTTAGAAAAATAAATAGATATAGATAAAATTTATATAGATTTTAGGCCTCTAATAAAAATTTCGTTTTAGGCCACAAATTATGTTGAGCCGCCCCTGTTCTGCGCTATAACACTCCTTGCCTCCTGATCAATCTTCGTACAATTTTGCTGATATTGTGGCCTTGACCTCTCTTCATTCCTTCCCTTCCTTTTGTGTCAAGATCATATTGGTTTGATTTTTCACCCAAGGGTGTGGCTTAATGATCAATGACGTGTGTTGAGCATGATGAGGGTCTCATGTTCAAATTCGGTAAATACAAAACACTAGTTGATTTCTTCTCATCTGGTTTAGCCTTGGTAGATAGAATTACCTTACACTATAATGTGCGCTATAATACCCCTTGCTTCATGATTGCAGTCCTTGTTGGTCTGTTATCATGCTGGGATAGTGTCCTTGACCTCTCTTTCTTCCCTTTTGTGTCAAGATCATCTTGGTTTGCATTTGCACGTAGGGTGTGGCTTAGTTGTCAATGAAGTGGGTTGTGCACTATGAGGTTTCGATTTCAAATCCCAATATAGACAAAACATTAGTTGATTTTTATCCATTTGTTCCATCCTTGGTTGATAGAGTTTCCTGGCACTAGGTGTGCAAGCTGGTAGACACCATGGCTATCAAAAAACAATATTTTGCTTTCTTCCTGCAATCAATAGTGCTTGTGAGTTGTGAGATATTGATATGTGTTGTCATCATTAAATCACTTAGGATGCTAACAATTATTAGAAAGCATATATCTGTATCTACTCTATACAAGTAAGTTTGCTGGACTGTGTGCTCATTTTTTTCTACTACATGTTTTTCTACTGCAGGGTATATCCACCTTGCTGTAGCAATTTTTCTCCATTAGTTGGATAAAGAAAGCTCTTTAGACAAACAGAAGAAATGGTAAGTTCTCACTTGCACAATAGCCAGTGTTTTGACTAAATTATCCTTAATTAACCACCATCTAATTAACATAGTTTCTTGATTACATAAAAAACTCACTTATCTAAATAGGGGTAAATTTGGAAGAAAATAATTAATTCCTTCTTGATTATTTAATTGGACACTTATTTTGAACCAAGATTAAGGTTAAGCGGACATACATTTTGAACCGGAGGGAGTACTTTATTTTTGTAAAAAGTAGTTGAAAGCTTTCTAGATTTTCTAAGTTGGGATAGAAAGAGAAAAGAAGAAAAAGATTCTTAAGGTATTTGTTGATGAGAGGGAGGTCAAAGGGTTAACTGTTACCTGTTAGTAAAGGTGCAGTGTCATGTTTTTTATGCAACAGCAAGGAGGAAATGTGTAAATTCTTTTATTGAATGTCAGTTGTCATAGTTACCTCATACACTTTCTTGTTTTTCTGTTCAGTCTGGCCGAAAAGAAACAGTTTTAGATTTGGCAAAATTTGTTGACAAGGGTGTGCAAGTCAAGCTTACTGGTGGAAGACAAGGTGCGTCATGCAATGTCTTTATCTTTACTCATTAGAATGTTCATCCACTCAAGCACACCTTTCCTTGTCAAAACAACGTATTCCTCTCTATTTGTCAGTTTGTGACTTGTTTTACCTCTTTGTCATGCTCTCTTGCTGTTGCTTATGGGGTTATGTTGTTGATACTTGATACGTCGTCATATAGTCAGTCAGGGTTGAGAGTTGCACAAATTACAATTTTTTTTTCTGCTGATTAATTCTCTCTTCACAGTGGTAGGAACACTTAAAGGCTATGACCAACTGCTTAATCTTGTCTTGGATGAAGCCGTGGAGCACCTTAGAGGTAACACAATTATCGTAGCAGTATTTCGGAGTTTAATTGACTTCAAAATGCATTTGTTTTAGTTTTTTATGTAACTTTTTTTTGGAAATTTTAACTTAATCATCAAATGGTGGTCAGTCAAGGAAATGTATTGTTTCTTGTCTCACATGTTCTGCATTATGTTAGCGTCCACAAGTTTTACGTGTCTGCGCTGATACTGTATATTTGTTTTATCATTTTGTTAAGTGGAATAACCTTTTCCTTGGAATCCCTTCATTATTTTTCAGTACAATGGAGCAGCAAATTGCTTAATTAGATACTAGCTACTCATCATTTTGTGGAATTTCATTTGTTGTACAGTTGATGATTTTAATTGTTTTTGCCATAGATGCCGATGATCCCCTGAAGACCACCGATCAGAAACGAAGTCTTGGATTAATAGTATGTGTTCACTTATCATACATTTATAGCAATTTTCTATTTTGCAGTAAGCTTCTGAATGTTCCTTCTGTCCAATTACTGGAACCATCATTGAGCACAAATAAATTTCTCACCACATTTGCTTTTTACCCTTTTTATTGGGGTTAGGGAGCACAGAAGTTCCTTAACATGAGTAGTTATGGCAGTGTTTTCTAAATTGCTTTGTCAACTGTTCAAACTTTCTTTCAAAAAGTACTGTTATGTATTTCATCGTATTGGCATCAAAACAATCCCAGATTGTTCCATCTCTAGTTATGAAAAAGTGTTTCAAACGTTTTGTAGGCATAAAAAAGCACATTGATAGTGTCAAGCATTTCCTACAACGGAGTTTTATGTGTGAATTGTAGTATTTCATTTGAATTTTGAAGTATACACTTAGGTACTATATATTCTCTCAAAGAACATATGCCTTTTAAAGAAGTGTCATAACTTTGGTTCAAGAATTTATTACGGCCTATGTTGCTCGCACTCTCCAAAAATTCTACAGCACCCATGTCAGATGTTCCAAAAGTACACTATTTTTGGAGGATCTGACATACGCGGTATTTTTGAAGTGTCCGAGCAACTTAGATTACTACTATGGTAAGGTAATGTGGTAGTTAACATAAATTTGACCTCTTTTCTCTGCTTCTTGCCTTCCTTTCACGCACAGGTCTGCAGGGGTACTGCAGTAATGCTCGTGGCTCCAACCGATGGTACAGACGAGATATCCAATCCTTTTGTCCAGCCAGACGGGGCATAGGGGAATCAACCTTGTTATTTCGAATTTAGCTCAACTGTAATGCTGTAAACAGCCTGCACCTTAGCCTTTTATTTGCAAATGTTTACTGTTTCTATTAGAGAAAATGCTTCTTCTAGCGGAAATTGGAGATAAGTACTATATGGTAGCAAAGCTGTAACTGCTGCTGCTCCATTTTGTGTCGTCGATACATTTTCTTGTTGATGTAAAGTCATATTAGTTCCCATTTCACCTGTGACAATGTCAGATTTGTATCAAACATCGACTTCTGGCTTTCACTATTTCTCGATTTGTGTCTGTCATTCTTGATGGGTCATGTATGCTAATCTTCTCTTATTACCTGAACCGTGTCTTCGTCGTTGTACAGGTGCTTGAGTACACACACCTCTCATGTTTGGTACATTACTAATCGTTGCATAACTAACCTCACCTATACTAGAGTATAACTTGTCTGGTTACTCGAACCTCAATCGATTTTTGATTCTGATACCATATTGAAGTTTGTAATCATTTCAGGCTTATAAACACTATTAAGCATATACATAGTTCTATGGCTCATTATAACAGATACGATAGTTCAAAAATTATTTTAGATTGCATATTTCTATGGCTCTGCCCATATTATCCCATATAAATCCAAATTAATCAAAAGTAAAATGTCAATGTCCTTCAAATTGTATTCAATTTATTTATACTCAATATATAAATAAAATATAATTCTGAATAATTAAATATTTATCATCACACCAATACAAATAGATAGATTTAGTTGTTTTGATATTAAAAATTAATTTTTTAATTTATCTTTTTCCCTTCTAGTACATATTTTTGTACATCAGGAAAATGGGTCTTTTCAATATAATTTCTCCAATTAATTTTTGTCACATCAAATTTCAAAGCTTCTTTTTTCTTCTTCAGACATTATCTCCCATTAGCTTTCGTACGTTGCCATTGTCAAACCTAGCAAAAGAAAAAGAGTTATTTATCGAATAGTCAGACCTCAACGTGAATATCGAATATCGATCACATTGAGTGAGAGAACAAAAAAAGTATTATTTTTTTAGAAATTACACATTTATTACTCATGATGTTTTAGTAACTACATATCCTCTCTAATCCAATTTATATGGCGTGTTTGACTGAATTTTAAGAATATTATTTACTCCTAACAAAGAATCAAAAGAAAAATTGATCAATTACTTGTACTATGTACTAAAGATTTTAATGACATGCTCTTTCGTCTCAATTTATATTTGATATTTATGGTCTGAAGTCATAAATGTGCATATAAAAACTTCTCATTAAAGATAACTGAAAAGTTCGAAGTTAACTTATTTATAAATATAGAAATATATTATTCTTTTTAGAACAGATCGTATCGAAAATATTATAAATTAAAAAATGAGAAATTAAATATCCTACGTACCAGCCTTTGTAGAACAAGTAGGGTTCGTAGAGTTTGCTGAAGTTCTTCAAATATTCAACTTTCTTTTTAATTAAACGTATTTGGATCTTTCTAAGCTCTTTTTCATCTTGTACTTCATGCTGCTTGGATCCCCCCTCAATGCCTTCTGAGTCAAGCCTGTCGCATAGGGCTTGCTTAATGCGGTTTACATCCCCTGTGTGATTTGCAGGCTATTACACAGTGGGGGGTTTACCCAGTGCGCACAAAGTGCTCACCCGAAGGGCAGAGGTTGTAGCGGCTGCGGGTTATCTGGGTTCAAAAAAAAATTATCTCCTTTTGAATTAACAAGAGGAAATAATTTGAAAAAATCATAGGAATAGTAAAAAATTTGAGAAAATGAGAGAGGATTTATAGATGATGATGCCACATGATAAACATTTAGTTGTGGATTTTGCAAATTTCCATGTTTTGCCATAGTAGCAATTGTTGTATTTACAACCATGTCAACTGGAACCTATATCAAGTGAACAAGTTAGAAATTATGTTGACTAGACATAGAGTTTAAGAAATAAATAAAAATATATTATCTCTAATAACTTAAATTTTTAAAATGAGATGGATACACACTTCAATATGGTATATATCAAAGTAAGCAATATTGGTCTAGGGTTCGAGTGTCACCATCACACCACCACCTATTACTAAACAAGAATATTCATGTGTTTGACCCATGAACAAAAATTAAGTCAGGACTTGAGTGAGTGTATGTGTACGTATATCAAAGATATAATAAAATGAGATGGTCATATACTTTAATATTGTATTATAGTAGGTAGTACTAGTCTAGATTTTATCAAGTCTTGCCTCTATCAATTATTTCCACGTGTTTGGCTCATATGAAAGAATTTAGGTCGAGAGGTGAGGGTTTATTGAAAATATAATTCAGTTTTACTCTAATATATAAAATTTTAAATCATATGGTCATCCACTTCAACATTGTATCAAAATATATTGTACTAGTCTAGGATNGATGCTCATATACTTCAATATTGTATTATAGTAGGTAGTACTAGTCCAGAGTTTATCAAGTTTGCCTCCATCAATTATTTCCACGTGTTTGGCTCATAAGAAAGAATTTAGGTCGAGAGATGAGGGTTTATTGAAAATATAATTTAGTTTTACTCTAATATATAAAATTTTAAATCATATGGTCATCCATTTCAACATTGTATCAAAATATATTGTACTAGTCTAGGGTTCGAGTCAAACTGTCGCTCTTCATTAAAAAAAAATTTCATGTGTTTGGGCCATGATAAAAAGTGAGGTCAGAATGTAAGGAACCGTAAGTCATGTGTTTCTCTATGACTTAAATTTTTTAAATGAGATGGTTACATACTTTAACATTCATCATCATAGGTAGTTCTAATCCTGATTTCAAGTCTCGCCCCCACCAATTATTTCCAAGTGTTTGACCCATAATAAGAAATTAGGCCGAGATGAAAAGGTAAATATGTTGAAGATATAATTAAATAAATAAAAAAACATATTTTCCCTAATATCTTAAGCGTTAAAATAAGATAGTGCAATTTATAATTATATTGGATATCTTTCTATCTCCAAAACGAATCAGGCCACATGTGAGAAATGTGCGAGTTGAAAACATTAGTAAGTAATTAATTAAAAATATGTGCTATTTAATCAGTCAAACATAATATAAATGACATTGTCACACACTTCAATATTTTCAAAGAAAACATAAAGGGTGTGTTTGGTATGAAGGAAAACATTTTCCCCAATTTTCTCATGTTTGGTTGGGTTAAATGTTTTGGAAAATGTTTTCCAAATCAATTCATTTTCCTCAAATTTAAGGAAAATGACTTCCCTTCAAAATTTAAGGAAAACATTTTCCAAAACTTTCTTCCAACTTCAAATTACAATTACTTTTTTGTTGAAAAAATCAATTTATTTTGTCCCTACCCTCAAACCAGCCCCCCAACTAACCCCCTCCCCNAGGAAGTAAGAAATTAAATTAAACAAATCTCATGAGAAAATAAATTAAAGATGTGGTCAACATATATACATAAAACTAGACATGGTCACTTCATAAAAGCCATTAGTGAACCGACACTATTGGTGGGAAGTGAAAAAATTCAAATGTTAAGTTTTTCTCTACCTTTCACACTATATATATAAGCCTTCTCTAAGTCTTTTATTTCACCAAATTCCCATTTCTCTCTTTCATTTGCTTTCTCTATTATTATTTTTTGTTCTCTCCCAATGGCCAACTCTCATGCTAAGAATGTCTCCCCTTCTCCTCCTCCCCCTCTCTAATCTCCATCTCCATATTCCCCTGCCCCTTCCCCTCCTTGTGTTTGCAAGGAGGCTACACCAACTGCTAACACTGAGATCTTAGGGGTTTATGGAAGTAGCGTCCTCATCCACTTAGTCAATTCTCCTCCTAGAAAGAGGGGTAGCATGCTGAATGTTGGGGAAGGAACATCTGTGGTTCGAGCAAAAAGGCCCAATGTTGAAGCTTTTGGAGCAGCAACATCAATAGCAGACACATCAATATTGAGATCGTTGGAGTTTTCATCAGTTGTAAGTGGTTCAAATGATTGTGAACATGATGACCAGTCAGAATCCCTGTCCCAGTCAGGAACATACGAATTCACTTTTGGATGAGAATACATGTGAATGATTAACAATGTCAGCGTATCAAACACAATTTCACATACATAGCATGTTCTCATGCTCTCTGCTAGCTCTAGTGATTTTGGTGCTGGTACAAGTGCAGGCGGAGGCACAAACGCAGATGCAAGTGCACTTGGTGCAGATTATGAACCTGCTGCACCTGCATATGCGCTTGTGACTCCATTTGCACCTGCACCTGCACCAGCACCAGAATCACTAGAGTTGTTAGAGAGCCTGAAAACCTTCTATGTATGCGAAATTGTGTTTGATACGTTGACATCGTTGATCATTCATATGCAATCTCATTCGGAAGTGAATTCGTATGTTCCTGACTGGGATGGGTATTCTGACTAGTCATCATATTCACCATCATTTGAACCACTTACACCTGATGAAATCTCCAACGATCTCAATGTTGATGCATCTGCTGCTGCTGTTGCTGGTCCAAAAGCTTCAACATTGGGCCTTTTTGCCCGAATCACATATCTTCCTTCCCCAGCATTCAACATGCTTCCCCTCTTTCTAAGAGGAGCATTGACTGAGTGGATGGGGATACTACTCCCATAAACCTCTAAGATCTCAGTGTCAGCAGTTTATGTAGCCTCCTTGCGAACACAAGGAGGGGAAGGGGCAAGGGAAGATGGATGGGGAGATTGGGGAGGGGAAGGAGGAGGAAGGAGGGATTTTTAGCATAAGAGTTGGCTATTGGGAGAGAGCAAAAAATAATTATAGAGAAAGAAAGTGAAAGAGAAAAATGGGGATTTGGTGAAATAAAAGACTTAGAGAAGTATTATATATATAGTGTAAAAGATAAAGAAAAACTTAACATTTGAATTATTTCACATCCCACCAATAATGTTGGTTCACAAAGGGCATTTATAGAGTGACCATGTCTAGTTTTATGTATATATGTTGACCACATCTTTAATTTATTTTCTCATGAGATTTGTTTAATTTAAATTATTACTTCCTAATTAAAACTTTATGTTTTTTTTTTAAATATTGAAGCGTGTGACAATGTCATTTAAAATTATGTTTGATTGATTAAAGAACACATATTTCTAATTAATTACTTAATAATGTTTTCAACTCGCACATTTTTCACATGTGGCCTGATTCGTTTGGGAGATAGAAAGATTTCAACATAGTTATAATATTCGCCATCTCTAATGCCATGTTGAAAAGTTTGGGTGCTTCGAGTCTTCCTCCTTCTAGGAAGGCAAAGGGTTAGGAGTGAATTATTCATAACCTTAAGCTAAACTCATGATAAAAAGTACTGAAATTAGCACCAAAATATTGGTGAGTAGTGGCGTAGGCAGAAAATTCGTGAAGGGTGTCCAAAATAAATCCAACATAGAAAAAAAATATGGTCATGGGGAATTGAACCTCAATGGCAAACAAACTTCTTCACACTATTGCCACTAAGCTACCACTCTATATTCAACAAAGTATTTCGTTTTTCATTTAATTAACCATTTTACAGCAGACCACACTAAACAAAATATATAAAACATAGATGCAATTATTCGAACTTGGGTATTCTGTACATATTGGAAATAGATTTTCCATTGAGCTACGACTCATTGTTGTTGTTTAGGTTGTTCAAAATGCTTAATATATCAATATAAAGTAATATTTGACGCGACAACAGTACTAAGAGGGCTAATTTAATGTATAAAAAACAAGCTCAAGAAGGTTATTCTAGAAACAGATCACTAGGAATCATGAAAATGATACCTAAGGAATGGAAAATACCATGGGAGATACTAGACATAGTGGAAGAAGCAAGACAAATTATGGAACAAAACAACTTCAAAGTTCAGCATGTATACAGGGAAGGAAATCAGCTAGCAGATGTCATTACTAATAGTGCTTGCAGTAAGTCGGAGGTACATAAATACAAGCAGTTTGAACAACTACCAGCTAGTTGCAAAAGAATTCTAAACATGGACAAATCATAAATCGCAAGTTTGAGAATCAAGACAAGAAAGATAAAAGACATAAACAACCAGTATGGACCACAGTTACATTAATCAAGATGTGGTGAATCTCACAAGATTTTATATGTACACATCAAGTTTTTTCCAATACTAGTGCTTAAAATCAGCGAAAAATAAAGAGCTATTTGCTTATAAAAGAGGAAATCGGCAAAAGTCGAGGACTATACATCCAAAGCACATCGTCCATTGTCATATAGAGGAACATCGAGAGCAACATATTTAGATCCAAAACTAACAACGGTGTTAGCTCCAGAAATCAGAACATACTAAACCAAGATAAAGGAGAGATTAGGAACATAAATGAGGAGGAAGATAAGAAGGAGTAGTACCTATTGAAACTATTGAAGATGTGTCTAGTGGTACACCACCATGGTTGAATGCTGATGATCTAAAGGAGACAAAAGGAGAATCATTAAGGCGGCGCTGAGAAGAATGAGAAAGAGGAGGATTTGGAAACAAATGTTAGGGAAAGTGTTAAAAATAGGGTTAGAAAGAAAAAGGGTATTGATATATTTGGGCTAACTTTCCTTTTTAAAGTTGGGCCAGGCAGACATGTATTTTTTTATATTTATGATTGAATAAACGAGCTTCGAGCTCAAATTTGATTAAAAAAAGTAATATTTGACCTACATATATCATGTAATTTTTCGACGAAGGGTGTCCAATTCATAACTCCGGCCCTGTTGGTGAGATCAAGTTTAAGCAATTAATTAACAATGCAAACAAAAATCAGAGTACTATTAAAAATAGCTCAACACAATAATTATCGATTATTGGAGATTGCAATGTTAGTAATTTCTATTTTGTGCACTCACATATTAATATATTATATGTAGATATGCTATTAATAAAGTAGTCCATTGTATAATCTAATAAAGTATTAAAGTTTGGAGCCTTAAAAGTAATTTTCTATTCATATGAGTATATTTTTTTAACACCTTGGTATTTGAAAGAGCTAAAATTAGAAAGAACTAAATTGGAAATAGCAAAATTTAAAATATTGCAAGTTATGCTTAAGTTGTGAGTTTTGAGTCAACTTCAAACGTTCATAACTTTCAGTACAAGATGATCTAGGTAGCCCATAAGATATCAAATGAAAGGTCTTGAAATCCTTTTCAACTCCACTGAGTTTGCTACATTTAGAGCTTGTATGAGGAAGATATGCCCATTTGAAGTCAGTCTGTCCAGTAAGGAAAGATACCCGAAATTATGAGGGCTATTTTAGTATTTTCCTTACACAATAAGATTAAAACAAAATTAGTAATTTTTTGGGGTCAAATCTGATTTGGGTCAGTTTTCAGTATCCCAAATACGCTTATGGTTTTAGAAGAAAGTTCAAGAAGAGAAAGAGGAGAAAAGAGGGAAAGGTTCAAGGCATTGATCAAGATTTCTTGTGGATCGAGGGTTGTTTCTCCAAGGGTTTGATCCCTAAGAGGTATGTAAGTTCTCATAGTGTTGGGTTTGTTAACCCACATACCAATCATGCTATTTTAATGTAATTTCATTCTTGAGGTTTAAGGATTTGAGTTCTTGATGAGTTTTCTTAAAATTCCATTTGTAATCTTGATTGTTGGGATTTTGATGAATTCTTGAGATGGGTATTAGTAATTTGAAGGTTGTTTTGAGTAGATTATCGTGTACATATGTTGGGTATTCGAATCTAAGTGAGTGGGGAAGAAACCATTCGATTTTAGGCGAGTTAGGATTAGAAAACGAGAAAGAAATTTGTCGGGGTTTTCTAGGCAAGGGCTAGAGTGTCGCCTCACCATTGGGCCATCAGAGATGTTCTGTAGTACAGGGGCTGGCACCCTGCACCAGGGTCGCCAGTCCCAACCCGTTCTCCGTCGCTTAGCCCGTTTGAGTTCTTTCAAAGGGTACGTTTACTCCATTTTGATTCTATCTACTCTACACTATTTCTAAACATCTAGAAATCATTCATAGCATGAATCATCATCTTGAATTCATAATTTAAATTCAAGGTAGAGTTAAGAGTCAAGTCTTGAGAGTTCTTTCGAGTCCTTTGAGAAGTCTTTTGCAAACATTAAGACAAGAAAGTTAGTTTTATTTCGTACTTTAAGGAAAATTCAGCAGTGCCTAAGAGTCGTTTTATTTCGTACCTTAAGGCGAGAAAGTTAGTTTCCAAGGGGTGCATCTATCACTTAGTCCTAGTTAATGACTCTAGTATTGAGACACCACATATTCAGTCAGTTCTAGTTATGAGTGAGTTTCCAAATAATGTTCCTGGAGTCCCTCCTAAGAGAGAAATAGGTTTTGGTATAGATATTATTCCCGATACTCGTCCTATCTCTATTTTGCCATATAGAATGGCTCTAGCTGAGTTGAAAGAGTTAAAAAAACAGATGAAAGACCTTCATGAGAAAGGTTTCATTCGACCAAGTGTCTCACCTTGGGGCACTCCGGTCTTATTTATGAGGAAGAAAGATGGTTCTCTTATAATGTATATATATTGTCGTCAGTTGAACAATGTAACTATCAAGAAGAACTATCATCTTCCGAGAATTGATGATCTTCTTGATCAATTTCATGGTGCCACTTGTTATTATTAGATAGACCTCAAATCTGACTATCATCAGTTAAGAGAAAGTTACATTCAAAAGACAACTTTCAGGATCCGCTATGGTCATTATGAGTTTCTAGTCATGTCTTTTGTTTGACTAATGCTTCTGCAACGTTTATGGATCTTATGAACATAGTGTTTAAGCCTTATCTATATATGTTTGTTATCGTACTCATTAATGACATTCTGATTCATTCGACGAATGAGGAGGATCATGCTAGTCATCTCAGAGTAGTTCTTCAAACTCTCAAGGACAAAAAGTTGTAAGCTAAATTCGCTAAGTGTGAGTTTTGGCTCGAGTCAGTGGCGTTTTTAGGCCACATTATTTCAGGTGATGGGATTCGAGTTGTCAGTCAAAAGATTAAGGCAGTGCAGAACTAGTCTATACCCACATCTTTAACTGATATTAGAAGTCTCATGGGATTGACTGGTTATTATAGAAGGTTCGTCGAGGGGTTTTTGTCTATTTCATCCCCGTTGACTAAGTTGACTTAGAATACAACGAAGTTTCAATGGTCTGAAGCTTGTGAGAAAAGTTTTCAGGAATTGAAAACTAGGTTGACTATTGCCCAGTGATGACATTACTAGAAGGTACGCAAGATTTTGTTCCTGAAAATCATTATACCAAAACATCTAAAGTTCAACAAGTCTAAGAAAAATGGTACAAGCGCAACCAAACATAAGTAAAATACTAAAACATGTCTAAGTCTGAAAATAATGGACTAAGCAAAATGAAGGACTTTATGGCAGCCTGAAAGAACTGGCTCACTCTTGAAATCCGGTCTCGATCACTGATCTCCTAGCTGAGGTCTATCAATACCGCCTGCAGATGCCTTATACTCAACAAAGAATAAGTTGGTGCAATATCAGTATACAACCATAGTGTATTGGTAGGATCACATGACTATTCCAGTAAGCACAATATATATAAGCAGTCACAACATAGTAAACATGCATATATATAATATATATACAATTTCCGTTTCAGGAGCAATGTACAATTTCACATTCTCAATAACAATTAGATATGACATCACAGTGGTCCTCTCATGGAAATCATACCCAAACTGTTCGTGTGCCGGAACTTGACACCCTATCCCAATTAGTGTGCCGAACGTGGCACCCGATCCAATGTATGTGTTAGAATGTGACACCCAATCCAATGCATGTGTCGAAATGTGACACCCGATCCAATCAACATAAGCACAATCACACTCATAATGTACATTTTCATAATCATACAATCAAGTGTCGATTCATGTCATACAATGGTTCATCATACTTATTTACATTAGGTTTGATCAATAGTGCTTCATTCACATACATACATGCATTACAATGTAGCAATTACTAATATACATCACACAAACATAAAATTAAACCATCACCTACCTTGAAACCAAGCTTGAATCCCCCTAAGGCACTTGAATCTTCCCTTTCTATATTCGTTCCACTTGTTCTAGGTCTACAAACAATTAATATACGCAAGGATTAATAAATTAAGGCCTAATTTCCCACCATCAACTTTAGGCCAAAACCCTTCCCCAGCGATAATTACCGATGAATTTACGTTCCACGGATCGAAAAACGGATTATGGGAGTAAAATTCTTACCTCTAGCACCAAAAGTCGTGGAAAAATGTCAAGAATTTGTCCTGGGTCATCTCCTAACTCTTAAGAACGAAGTTTGTAGAAAAATAACGAAATTAGGGTTTTTCCCGGACTTAAGTCGTGATTGGCCCGCCATAACGGACTCCATCCCGCCACAACGACCCCTCCATGGTAGGATAAATCCCGCCCCGACGGCTTATACGGAGACATAACCTCGGAATTTGAGTTTCAAACCCCCATTTCACAACACACCCTCAACCATTGATGTTCAAAAACTACCCGTTCACGCTAAAATCATTTTCGGGAGTTCTACACGCCTGAATTCGATTTAGTAAAGTCGTACGGGATCCTTAATGTCTTGGTTATCCATTAATATAATTAAATTCATTATTGAACCTCTCATTCATTACTAGATTTCCCTAGACCTCACATGACTCAGATTTCGTCCAAATCTGGACTAGACTAGGAATTTTCAAGTCACTGCTCAAAAGTTTTCTAACCCAAATTATTTCCACATTGACTTTTCCCTAATGATGGAAACAGGTCGTTACAATTCACCTCTCTGCCTGCACCCAACTTTTCTTATGGGGCTGCCACCTTACAGAGACCCATGAAGTTGCAGCTCACAAAAGAAAAGTGAAGTTCAGATGCATTGATTAAAAAAAAAGTTACTTCACATGTATTGATTAAAAAAAGAAAAAGTAAACAAAATATAAACTACATTATATATGAGTACAATAATATAACACAAATATTTGAAATAAATTAAATTAAAACTCATGCGAAATGAAATTAAAAAATATTACNTCTTGTACTTCATGCTGCTTGGATCCCCCCTCAATGCCTTCTGAGTCAAGCCTGTCGCATAGGGCTTGCTTAATGCGGTTTACATCCCCTGTGTGATTTGCAGGCTATTACACAGTGGGGGGTTTACCCAGTGCGCACAAAGTGCTCACCCGAAGGGCAGAGGTTGTAGCGGCTGCGGGTTATCTGGGTTCAAAAAAAAATTATCTCCTTTTGAATTAACAAGAGGAAATAATTTGAAAAAATCATAGGAATAGTAAAAAATTTGAGAAAATGAGAGAGGATTTATAGATGATGATGCCACATGATAAACATTTAGTTGTGGATTTTGCAAATTTCCATGTTTTGCCATAGTAGCAATTGTTGTATTTACAACCATGTCAACTGGAACCTATATCAAGTGAACAAGTTAGAAATTATGTTGACTAGACATAGAGTTTAAGAAATAAATAAAAATATATTATCTCTAATAACTTAAATTTTTAAAATGAGATGGATACACACTTCAATATGGTATATATCAAAGTAAGCAATATTGGTCTAGGGTTCGAGTGTCACCATCACACCACCACCTATTACTAAACAAGAATATTCATGTGTTTGACCCATGAACAAAAATTAAGTCAGGACTTGAGTGAGTGTATGTGTACGTATATCAAAGATATAATAAAATGAGATGGTCATATACTTTAATATTGTATTATAGTAGGTAGTACTAGTCTAGATTTTATCAAGTCTTGCCTCTATCAATTATTTCCACGTGTTTGGCTCATATGAAAGAATTTAGGTCGAGAGGTGAGGGTTTATTGAAAATATAATTCAGTTTTACTCTAATATATAAAATTTTAAATCATATGGTCATCCACTTCAACATTGTATCAAAATATATTGTACTAGTCTAGGATTCGAGTCGAACTGTCGCTCTTCATTAAAAAAAAATTTCATGTGTTTGGGCCATGATAAAAAGTGAGGTCAGAATGTAAGGAACCGTAAGTCATGTGTTTCTCTATGACTTAAATTTTTTAAATGAGATGGTTACATACTTCAACATTTATCATCATAGGCAGTTCTAATCCTGATTTCAAGTCTCGCCCCCACCAATTATTTCCAAGTGTTTGACCCATATAATAGGAAATTAGGCCGAGATGAAAAGGCAAACATGTTGAAGATATAATTAAATAAAATAAAAAATGTATTTTCCCTAATATCTTAAGCATTAAAATAAGATAGTGCAATTTATAACTATGTTGATATCTTTCTATCTCCAAAACGAATCAAACCACATGTGAGAAATGTGCGAGTTGAAAACATTAGTAAGTAATTAATTAAAAATATGTGCTATTTAATCAATCAAACATAATATAAATGACATTGTCACACACTTCAACATTTTCAAAGAAAACATAAAGTTTTAATTAGGAAGTAAGAAATTAAATTAAACAAATCTCATGAGAAAATAAATTAAAGATGTGGTCAACATATATACATAAAACTAGACATGGTCACTTCATAAAAGCCATTAGTGAACCGACACTATTGGTGGGAAGTGAAAAAATTCAAATGTTAAGTTTTTCTCTACCTTTCACACTATATATATAAGCCTTCTCTAAGTCTTTTATTTCACCAAATTCCCATTTCTCTCTTTCATTTGCTTTCTCTATTATTATTTTTTGTTCTCTCCCAATGGCCAACTCTCATGCTAAGAATGTCTCCCCTTCTCCTCCTCCCCCTCTCTAATCTCCATCTCCATATTCCCCTGCCCCTTCCCCTCCTTGTGTTTGCAAGGAGGCTACACCAACTGCTAACACTGAGATCTTAGGGGTTTATGGAAGTAGCGTCCTCATCCACTTAGTCAATTCTCCTCCTAGAAAGAGGGGTAGCATGCTGAATGTTGGGGAAGGAACATCTGTGGTTCGAGCAAAAAGGCCCAATGTTGAAGCTTTTGGAGCAGCAACATCAATAGCAGACACATCAATATTGAGATCGTTGGAGTTTTCATCAGTTGTAAGTGGTTCAAATGATTGTGAACATGATGACCAGTCAGAATCCCTGTCCCAGTCAGGAACATACGAATTCACTTTTGGATGAGAATACATGTGAATGATTAACAATGTCAGCGTATCAAACACAATTTCACATACATAGCATGTTCTCATGCTCTCTGCTAGCTCTAGTGATTTTGGTGCTGGTACAAGTGCAGGCGGAGGCACAAACGCAGATGCAAGTGCACTTGGTGCAGATTATGAACCTGCTGCACCTGCATATGCGCTTGTGACTCCATTTGCACCTGCACCTGCACCAGCACCAGAATCACTAGAGTTGTTAGAGAGCCTGAAAACCTTCTATGTATGCGAAATTGTGTTTGATACGTTGACATCGTTGATCATTCATATGCAATCTCATTCGGAAGTGAATTCGTATGTTCCTGACTGGGATGGGTATTCTGACTAGTCATCATATTCACCATCATTTGAACCACTTACACCTGATGAAATCTCCAACGATCTCAATGTTGATGCGTCCGCTGTTGCTGTTGCTGGTCCAAAAACTTCAACATTGGGCCTTTTTGCCCGAATCACATATGTTCCTTCCCAGCATTCAGCATGCTTCCCCTCTTTCTAGGAGGAGCATTGACTGAGTGGATGGGGACACTACTCTCATAAACCTCTAAGATCTCAGTGTCAGCAGTTGGTGTTGCCTCCTTGCGAACACAAGGAGGGGAAGGGGCAGGGGAAGATGGATGGGGAGATTGGGGAGGGGAAGGAGGAGGAAGGGGGGATTCTTAGCATGAGAGTTGGCTATTGGGAGAGAGCAAAAAATAATTATAGAGAAAGAAAGTGAAAGAGAAAAATGGGGATTTGGTGAAATAAAAAACTTAGAGAAGTATTATATATATAGTGTAAAAGAAACATTTGAATTTTTTTACATCCCACCAATAGTGTTGGTTCACAAAGGGCATTTATAGAATGACCATGTCTAGTTTTATGTATATATGTTGATCACATCTTTAATTTATTTTCTCATGAGATTTGTTTAATTTAAATTCTTACTTCCTAATTAAAACTTTATGTTTTTTTTTAAAATGTTGAAGCGTGTGACAATGTCATTTAAAGTTATGTTTGATTGATTAAATAACACATATTTCTAATTAATTACTTAATAATATTTCTAAGTACATGGTGAGCAGTGGCGTAGGCAGAAAATTCGTGAAGGGTGTCCAAAATAAAGCCAACATAGAAAACAAATGTGGCCATAGGGAATTGAACCTCAATGGCAAAAAAACTTCTTCACACTATTGCCACTAAGCTACCACTCTATATACAACAAAGTATTTCGTTTTTAATTTAATTAACTATTTTACAGCAGACCATATTAAACAAAATATACAAAACATAAATGCAGTGATTCCAACTTGGGTATTGTGTACATATTGGACACACTTTTGCCACTGAGCTACGACTCATTGTTGTTGTTTAGGGTGTTCAAAATGCTTAATATATCAATATAAAGTAGTATAGGGCGCGACACTAGTACTAAGAGGGCTAATTTACTGTATAAAAAGCAAGGTCAAGAAGGTTACTCTAGAAACAGATCACTAGGAATCATGAAAATAATACTTAGGGATTGGAAAATACCATGGGAAAGACTAGACATAGTGGAAAAAGCAAGACAAATTGTGAAACAAAACAACTTCAAAGTTCAACATGCATACCGGGAAGGAAATCAGCTAGCAGATGTCATTGATAATAGTGCTTACGGTAAGTCGGAGGTACAGGACTACAAGCAGTTAGAACAACTACCAGCTAATTGCAGAAAAAATTCTAAACATGGACAAAGCACAAATCGCAAGTTTGAGGATCAAGACAAGAAAGATAAAAGACATAAACAGCCAGTATGGACCACAGTTACATTAATCAAGATGTGGCGAGTCTCGCAAGATTTTATATGTACACCTCAAGTTTTTGCCAATACTAGTGCTTAAAATCGGCAAGAAATAAAGAGCTACCTGCTTACAAAAGAGGAAATCGGCAAAAGTCGAGGACTATACATCCAAAGCACATCGTCCATTGTCATAGAGAGGAACATCGAAAGCATCATATCTGGATCCACGGCTAGTAACGATGTTAGCTCCAGAAATCAGAACATACTAAACAAAGATGAATGAGAGATTAAAAACATAAAGGAGGAGGAAGATAAGGAGGAGGAGTACCTATTGAAGTTGTTGAAGATGTGTAGTGGTACACCGCCACGGTTAAATGATGATGATCTAAAGGAGACAAAGGAGAATCATGAAGGCGGCGCATAGAAGAATATGAAAGAGGAGGATTTGGAAACAAATGTTAGGGAAAGTGTTAAAAATAGGGTGAGAAATGAAAAAGGGTATTGATATATTTGGGCTAACATTCCTTTTTATAGTTGGGCCAGGCACACATGTATTTTTGATATTTATGATTGAATAAACGAGCTTCGGGCTTAAATATGATTTAAAAATAGTAATATTTGACCTATATATATCATGTAATTTTTCGGTGAAAGGTATCCAATCCATAACTTCGGCCCTGTGGGTGAGATCAAGTTTAAGCAATTAATTAACAATGCAAACAAAAATTAGAGTACTATTAAAAATAGCTCAACACAATAATAATCGACTATTGGAGATTGCAATGTTAGTAATTTCTATTTTGTGCACTCACATATTAATATATTATATGTAGATATGCTATTAATAAAGTAGTCCATTGTATGATCTAATAAAGTATTAAAGTTTGGAGCCATAAAGGTAATTTTCTATTCATATGAGTTTATTCTTGTAACACCTTGGTATTTGAAAGAGCTAAAATTAGAAAGAACTAAATTGGAAATAGCAAAATCTAAAATATTGCAAGTTATGCTTAAGTTATTAGTTTTGAGTCAACTTCAAATGACCATAACTTTCAGTACAAAATGAGCTAGATGACCCATAAGATATCAAATGAAAGGTTTTGGAATCCTCTCTCCAACTCCTCTGAATTTGTTACATTTAGAGCTCGTATGAAAAAGATATTCCCATTTGAAGTCAGTCTGTCCAGAAAGGAAAGTTACCCGAAATTATGAGGGGTATTTTAGTATTTTCTTTACCCAATCAGATTAAAACAAAATTAATAATATTTTGGGGTCAAATCTGATTTGGGCCAGTTATCATTATCCCAAAATACGCTTATAATTTAATAAGAAAGTTCAAGAAGTGAAAAGAGGAGAAAAGAGGGAAAGGTTCAAGGCATTCATTAAGATTTCTTGCGGATCGAGGGTTGTTTCTCTAAGGGTTTGATCCCTAAGAGATATGTAAGTTCTCACAGTGTTGGGTTTGTTAACCCACATGCCAATCATGCTATTTTAATGCGATTTCATTCTTGAGGTTGAAGGATTTAAGTTCTTGATGAGTTTTCTTGAAATTCCATTAGTAATCTTGATTGTTGGAGTTTTGATGAATTCTTGAGATGAGTATTTGTAATTTGAACGTTGTTTTGAGTACATTATTGTGTACATATGTTGGGTATTCGAATCTCAGTGAGTGGGGAAGAAACCATTCGAGTTAAATGTATTCCACCTTCTTTTTAATTAAATGTATTTGAATCTTTGTAAGCGCTTTTCCACCTTGTACTTCATGCTGCTTGGATAATACCTCACAAATATAATTTTTAAAATCTGATATTTTGTCAAAAAATCTCATTTTTTTAACCTCAAATTTATCACCTTTTGAATTAACAAAATGAAATAATTTGAAAAAATCATAGGAATAGTAAAAAATTTGAGAAAATGAGAGAGGATTTATAGATGATGCCACATGATAGACATTTAGTTGTGGATTTTGCAAATTTCCATGTTTTGCCAGAGCAGCCATTGTTGTATTTACAACCATGTCAGTTGGAACCTATATCAAGTGAACAAGTTTAAAATTATGTTGACTAGACACATAGTTTAAAAAAATAAATAAAAATATATTATCTCTAATAACTAAAATTTTTAAAATGTGATAGATACACACTTCAATATGGTATATATCAAAGTAAGCAATATTGGTCTAGGGTTCGAGTGTCACCATCACACCATTACTAAACAAGAATAATCATGTGTTTGACCCATGAACAAAAATTAAGTTAGGACTTGAGTGAGCGTATGTGTACGTATATCAAAGATATCACAAAATGAGATGGTCATATACTTCAATATTGTATTATAGAAGGTAGTACTAGTCCAGAGTTTATCAAATCTTGCCTCAATTATTTCCACGTGTTTGGCTTATAAGAAATAATTTAGGTCGAGAGGTGAGGGTGTATTGAAAATATAATTCAGTTTTACTCTAATATATAAAATTTTAAATCATATGGCCATCCACTTCAACATTGTATCAAAATATATTATACTAGTCTAGGGTTCGAGTTGAATTGTCGCTCTTCATTAAAAAAAAATTTTCATGTTTTTGTGCCATGATAAAAAATGAGGTCAGAATGTAAGGAACCGTAAGTAATGTGTTATTCTATGACTAAATTTTTTTAAATGAGATGGTTACATACTTCAACATTCATCATCATAGGCAGTTCTAATCCCGAATTCAAGTCTCGCCCCCACAAACTATTTCCAAGTGTTTGACCCATAATAGGAAATCAGGCCGAGATGAAAAGGAAAACATGTTTAAGATATAATTAAATAAATAAAAAAACGTATTTTCCCTAATATCTTAAGCATTAAAATAAGATAGTGCAATTTATAACTATATTGAAATCTTTCTATCTCCAAAACTAATCAGGCCACATGTGAGAAATGTGCGAGTTGAAAACATTAGTAAGTAATTAATTAAAAATATGTGCTATTGAATCAGTCAAACGTAATATAAATGACATTGTCACACACTTCAACATTTTCAAAGAAAACACGAAGTTTTAATTATGAAGTAAGAATTTAAATTAAACGAATCTCATGAAACAATAAATTAAAGATGTGGTCAACATATATACATAAAACTATACATGATCATTCCATAAAATCCTTTTCTGAACCGACACTATTGGTGGGAAGTGAAAGAATTCAAATCTTAAGTTTTTCTCTACCTTTTACACGATACTTCTCTAAGTCTTTTATTTCACCAAATCTCCATTTCTCTCTTTCATTTGCTTTCTCTATAATTATTTTTTTGCTCTCTCCCAATGGTCAACTCTCATACTAAGAATGTCCCCCCTCCTCCTCCCCTTCCCCAATCTCCCCCTCCATCTTCCCCTGCCCTTTTCCCTCCTTGTGTTCGCAAGGAGGCTATACAAATTGCTGACACTAAGATCTTAGGGGTTTATGGGAGTAGCGCCCCCATCCACTCAGTCAATTCTCCACCTAGAAAGAGGGGAAACATGTTGAATGCTGGGAAGGAACATATGTGGTTTGGGCAAAAAGGCCCAATGTTGAAGCTTTTGGTGCAACAACAGCGGACGCATCAACATCGAGATCGTTGGAGTTTACATCAGTTGTAAGTGGTTCAAATGATGGTGAACATAATGACCAGTCAGAATCCCCGTCCCAGTCAGGAACATACGAACTCACTTTCGGATGAGAATACATGTGAATGATCAACGATGCCAGCATATCAAACACAATTTCACATACATAACATGTTAGCTCTAGTGATTCTGGTATTGGTGCTGGTGCAGATGCAGGTAGAGGCACAAGAGCAGATGCAGGTGCAGATTATGAACTTGTTGCATCTGCATCTACGCTTATGCCTCCACCTGCACCAGCACCAACACTAGAATCACTAGAGCTGTTAGAGAGCATGAGAACCTACTATGTATGTGAAATTGCCTTCGATACGTTGACATCGCTGGTCATTCACATGCATTCGTATCCGGAAGTGAGTTAGTATGTTCCTGACTGGGACGGGGATTTTGATTGGTCATTATGTTCACCATCATTTGAACCACTTACACATGATGAAAACTCCAACGATTTCAATATTGATACATCTATTGTTGCTGCTGCTCCAAAAGCCTCAACATTGGGCCTTTTTTCCCGAACCACATGTTTTTCCCCAGTGTTCTGCATGCTTCCCTTCTTTCTAGGAGGAGCATTGACTGAGTGGATGGGGCCGCTACTCCCATAAACCCCTAAGATCTCATTGTCAGCAGTTGGTGTAGCCTCCTTGCGAACACAATGAGGGGAATGAGCAGGGGAAGATGGAGGGGGAGATTGGGAAGGGGGGAGGAGGAGGAGGGGGCACATTCTTAGCATGAGAGTTGGCCATTGGGAGAGAGCAAAAAATAATTATAGAGAAAGAAAGTGAAAGAGAAAAATGGGGATTTGGTGAAATAAAAGACTTAGAGAAGGATTATATATATAGTGTGAAAGATAGATAAAAACTTAACATATGAATTTTTTCACATCCCACCAATAGTGTTGGTTCACAAAGGGCTTTTATGGAATGACCATGTCTAGTTTTATGTATATATGTTGATCACATCTTTAATTTATTTTCTCATGAGATTTGTTTAATTTAAATTCTTTCTTCCTAGTTAAAACTTTATGTTTTCTTTGAAAATATTGACGCGTGTGACAATGTCATTTAAAATTATGTTTGATTGATTAAATAGCACATATTTTTAATTAATTACTTAATAATGTTTTCAACTCGCACATTTCTCACATGTGGCCTGATTCGTTTTAGAGATAGAAAGATTTCAACATAGTTATAATGTTTGCCATCTCTAATACCATATTGAAAAGTTTGGGTGCTTCGAGTCTTCTCCCCTATTCTAGGAAGGCAAAGGGTTAGGAGTGAATTATTCATAACCTTAAGCTAAACTTATTATAAAAAGTACTGGAATTAGTACANCAGTTGGTGTTGCCTCCTTGCGAACACAAGGAGGGGAAGGGGCAGGGGAAGATGGATGGGGAGATTGGGGAGGGGAAGGAGGAGGAAGGGGGGATTCTTAGCATGAGAGTTGGCTATTGGGAGAGAGCAAAAAATAATTATAGAGAAAGAAAGTGAAAGAGAAAAATGGGGATTTGGTGAAATAAAAAACTTAGAGAAGTATTATATATATAGTGTAAAAGAAACATTTGAATTTTTTTACATCCCACCAATAGTGTTGGTTCACAAAGGGCATTTATAGAATGACCATGTCTAGTTTTATGTATATATGTTGATCACATCTTTAATTTATTTTCTCATGAGATTTGTTTAATTTAAATTCTTACTTCCTAATTAAAACTTTATGTTTTTTTTTAAAATGTTGAAGCGTGTGACAATGTCATTTAAAGTTATGTTTGATTGATTAAATAACACATATTTCTAATTAATTACTTAATAATATTTCTAAGTACATGGTGAGCAGTGGCGTAGGCAGAAAATTCGTGAAGGGTGTCCAAAATAAAGCCAACATAGAAAACAAATGTGGCCATAGGGAATTGAACCTCAATGGCAAAAAAACTTCTTCACACTATTGCCACTAAGCTACCACTCTATATACAACAAAGTATTTCGTTTTTAATTTAATTAACTATTTTACAGCAGACCATATTAAACAAAATATACAAAACATAAATGCAGTGATTCCAACTTGGGTATTGTGTACATATTGGACACACTTTTGCCATTGAGCTACGACTCATTGTTGTTGTTTAGGGTATTCAAAATGCATAATATATCAATATAAAGTAATATTTAACGCGACAGGAGTACCAATAGGGCTAATTTACTTTATATATAAAAATCAAGCTCAAGAAGGTTATTCTAGAAACAGATCACTAGGAATCATGAAATTGATACTTAGGGATTGGAAAATACCATAGGAGATACTAGACATAGTGGAAGAAGTAAGACAAATTGTGGAACAAAACAGCTTCAAAGTTCAGTATGCATACCGGGAAGGAAATCAGCTAGCAAATGTCATTGCTAATACTGCGTACAGTAAGTCAGAGGTACAGGAATACAAGCAGTTTGAACAACTACCAGCTAATTGCAGAAAAATTCTAAACATGGACAAAGAACAAATCGCAAGTTTGAGAATCAAGACAAGAAAGATAAAGGACATACACAGCCAGTATGGACCACAGTTACATTAATCAAGATGTGGCGAGTCTCGCAAGATTTTATATGTACACCTCAAGTTTTTGCCAATACTAGTGCTTAAAATCGACAAGAAATAAAGAGCTACCTGCTTACGAAAGAGGAAATCGGCAAAAGTCGAGGTTTATACATCCAAAGCACATCGTCCATTGTCATAGAGAGGAACATCGAGAGCATCATATTTGGATCCACAGCTAGCGACGGTGTTAGCTCCAGAAATCAGAACATACTAAACCAAGATAAATAAGATATTAGAAACATAAATGAGTAGGAAGATAAGGAGGAGCAGTACCTATTGAAGTTGTTGAAGATATGTAATGGTACACCACCATGGTTGACTGATGATGATCTAAAGGAGACAAAGGAGAATCATGAAGGCGGCGCATAGAAGAATATGAAAGAGGAGGATTTGGAAACAAATGTTAGGGAAAGTGTTAAAAATAGGGTGAGAAATGAAAAAAGGTATTGATATATTTGGGCTAACTTTCCTTTTTAAAGTTGGGCCAGGCAGACATGTATTCTTGATATTTATGATTGAATAAACGAGCTTCGGGCTCAAATATGATTTAAAAATAATAATATTTGACCTATATATATCATGTAATTTTTTGGCGAAGGGTGTCCAATCCATAGCTCCGGCCCTATTGGTGAGATCAAGTTTAAGCAATTAATTAACAATGCAAACAAAAATTAGAGTACTATTAAAAATAGCTCAACACAATAATAATCGACTATTGGATATTGCAATGTTAGTAATTTCTATTTTGTGCACTCACATATTAATATATTATATGTAGATATGTTATTAATAAAGTAGTCCATTGTATGATCTAATAAAATATTAAAGTTTGGAGCCTTAAAGGTAATTTTCTATTCATATGAGTTTATTTTTGTAACACCATGGTATTTGAAAGAGCTAAAATTAGAAAAAACTAAATTGGAAATAGCAAAATCTAAAATATTGCAAGTTATGCTTAAGTTATTAGTTTTAAGTCAACTTCAAACGACCATAACTTTCATTACAGGATGAGCTAGGTGGCCCATAAGATATCAAATGAAAGGTTTTGGAATCCTCTTCCAACTCCACTGAATTTGCTACATTTCGAGCTCGTATGAAAAAGCTATTCCCATTTGAAGTAAGTCTGTCCAGAAAGGAAAGTTACCCGAAATTATGAGGGGTATTTTAGTATTTTCTTTACCCAATCAAATTAAAACAAAATTCGTAATATTTTGGGGTCAAATCTGATTTGGGTCAGTTTTCATTATCCCAAAATACGCTTATGATTTAAGAAGAAAGTTCATGAAGAGAAAAGAGGAGAAAAGAGGGAAAGGTTCAAGGCGTTCATCAAGATTTCTTGCGGATCGACGGTTGTTTCTCTAAGGGTTTGATCCCTAAGAGATATGTAAGTTCTCATAGTGTTGGGTTTGTTAACCTACATGCCAATCATGCTATTTTAATGTGATTTCATTCTTAAGGTTGAAGGATTTGAGTTCTTGATGAGTTTTCTTGAAATTCCATTTGTAATATTGATTGTTGGAGTTTTGATGAATTCTTAACATGAGTATTAGTAATTTGAATGTTGTTTTGAATAGATTATCGTGTACATATGTTTGGTATTCAAATCTAAGTGAGTGGGGAAGAAACCATTCGATCCTAGGCGAGTTAGGATCAGAAAACGAGAAAGAAATTCGTCAGGGTTTTCTAGGCAAGGGCTAGAGCGTCGCCTCACCATTGGGCCAGCAGAGATGCTATGTAGTACAGGGGATGGCGCCCTGCACCAGGGTCGCCTGTCCCAACCCGTTCTCCGTCGCTTAGCTCGTCTGAGTTCTTTAAAAGGGTACCTTTACTCCCTTTTGATTCTAACTACTCTACACTACTTCTAAACATCTAGAAATCATTCATAACATGAATCATCATCTTGAATTCATAATTCAAATTCAAGGTAGAGTTAAGTGTCAAGTCTTGAGAGTTCTTTTGAGTCCTTTGAAACGTCTTTTGCAAACATTATGGCGAGAAAGTTAGTTTCCAAGGGGTGCATCTATCAACAGTGCCTAAGGGTCATTTTATTTCGTACTTTAAGACGAGAAAGTTAGTTTCCAAGGGGTGCATCTATCACTTAGTCCGAGTTAATGACTCTAGTGTTGAGACACCACATATTCAGTCAGTTCTAGTTGTGAGTGAGTTTCCAAATGATCTTCCTAGAGTCCCTCCTGAGAGAGAAATAGGCTTTGGTATAGATATTATTCCTGATACTCATCCTATTTCTATTCTGCCATATAGAAGGGCTCTAGCTGAGTTGAAAGAGTTAAAAGAGCAGTTGAAAGACCTTCCTTCCTGAGAAAGGTTTCATTCGACCAAGTGTCTCACCTTGGGCGCTCCGATCTTATTTGTGAGGAAGAAAGATGGTTCTCTTGTAATGTGTATAGATTACCGTCAGTTGAACAAGGTTACTATCAAGAATAAGTATCCTCTTCCAAGAATTGATGATCTTTTTGATCAACTTCAGGGTGCCACTTGTTTTTCTAAGATAGACCTCAGATTTAGCTATCATTAGTTAAGAGAAAGTGATATCTCTAAGACAACTTTCAGGACCGCTATGGCCATTACGAGTTTCTAGTCATGTCTTTTGGTTTGACTAATGCTCTTGCAACGTTCATGGATCGTATAAACAGAATGCTTAAGCCTTATAGATATGTTTGTTATCGTACTCGTTGATGGATTCTGATTTATTTTAGGAATGAGGAGGATCATGCTAGTCATCTCAGAGTAGTTCTTCAAACTCTCAAGAATAGAGAGTTGTAAGCTAAATTTTCTAAGTGTGAGTTTTGGCTTGAGTCAGTGGCGTTCTTAGGCCACATTATTTCAGGTGATGGTATTCGAGTTGACACTCGAAAGATTAAGGCAGTGCAGAACTAGCCTAGACACACATCTTTAACTGATATTAGGAGTCTCTTGGCATTGACTAGTTATTATAGAAGGTTCGTCGAGGGAATTTTGTCTATTTCATCCCCGTTGACTAAGTTGACTCAGAATACAACGAAGTTTCAATGGTCTGAAGCTTGTCAGAAAAGTTTTCAGGCAAGTCTAAGGAAAAGGGGTACAACCCTAACCAAACATAAGCAAAATACTAAAACATATCTAAGTCCGAAAAGAATGGACTAAGCAAAATGAAGGACTCCGTGGCTGCCTGAAAGAATCGGTTCACCCTTGAAATCCGGTCTCGATCACTGATCTCCTAGTTGAGGTCTATCAATAGTCTCCTAAAGATGCCCTGTACTCAACAAAGAATGAACAACTGCAATATCAATACACAACCACGGTGTATTGGTAGGATCACGCGGCTATTCCAGTAAGCACAATATATATAAGCAGTCACAACATAGTAAACACGCATATACATAATATATATACAATAACTGTTTCAGGAGCAATGTACAATTTCACATTCTCAATAACAATTAGATATGACAACACAATGGTCCTCTCATGGAACTCATACCCAAACTGTTCGTGTGCTGGAACGTGACACCAGATACCAATTAGTGTGCCAGAACATGCCACTCGATCCAATGTATGTTTCGAAACGTGACACCCGATCCCAATTAATGTGTCGAAATGTGACACCTGATCCAATGCATGGTCGGAACTTGACACCCGATCCAATCAACATAATCACAATCACAATCACACTCATAATGTACATTGTCATAATTATATAATCAAGTGCCGATTCATGGCATACAATGGTTCATTCATACTCATTTACGTTAGGTTTGATCAATAGTGTTTCATTCACATACATACATGCATTACAATGAAGCAATTACTAATATACAACACACAAACCTGAAATTAAATCGTCACCTACCTCGAAACCAAGCTTGAATCCCCCTAAGACACTTGAATCTTCCCTTTTCGAATTTGTTCCGCTTGTTCTAGGTTTAACAAACAATTAATATAACGCAAGGATCAATAAACTAAGTCTAATTATATGGATTATAACAACCCAATAACCCAAGTCCAAACCCATGATCCTAAGGTGCAGCTAGGGTCTTTTCCCACCATCAACTTTAGGCCAAAACCCTCCCCCAACAATAATTACCCATGAATTTACGTTCCACGGATCGAAAAATGGATTAGGAGAGTAAAATCCTTACCTTTAGCACCAAAAGTCGTGGAAAACTGTCAAGAATTCATCATGGGTTGTCTCCTAACTCTTAAGAATGAAGTTTGCAGAAAAATAACGAAATTGGGGGTTTTCCCCGACTTAAGTCGCGATTGGCCTGCCACAGCGGACTCCATCCCTCCACAGTAACCCCTCCCTGGTGGGATAAATCCCGCCTCAACGGCTTATACGGAGACAGAACCTCAGAATTTGAGTTTCAAACCCCCATTTCACAACACACCCTCAACCATTGACGTTCAAAAACTACCCGTTCACGCTAAGATCAGTTTCGGAAGTTCTATTCACCTGAATTCAATTATGTAAAGCCGTATGGGCTCCTTAACGTCTTGATTATCAACTCATGTAATTAAATTCATTACCATATTTCCCTAGACTTCACATGACTCAGATTTCATCCAAATCTGGACTAGGCTAGGAATTTTCAAGTCACTACTCAAAAGTTTTCTGACCCAAATTTTTTCCCATTGGCTTTTCCCTAATGACGGAAATCCAATTCACCTCTGCGTGCACCCAATTTTGCTTATGGGTCTGCCACCTTACATAGACACATGAAGTTGCAGCTGACAAAAGAAAAGTGAAGTTCACATGCATTGATAAAAAAAAAAAAGTTACTTCACATATATTGATTAAAAAAGAAAAAGTAGACAAAAAATAAACTACATTACATATGAGTACAATAACATAACACAAATATTTGTAATAAATTAAGTTAAAACTCACGCTAAATTAAATTTAAAAATATTACATTAGTCGAGTTTATAAACTAAAACATGAAATAGAATATTTCTTTTAAAAGTTTGTCAATCTAAAAATCGATCAATCCTTCTTTTTAAACGTTTCCTCGTTGGCATGAGTGTCATGGATAGCATGAAGGTGAATAAATTGATAGTTAGGGCTATTTAGAAAGGGTACAAAAATCACACTATCAATTGAAAGTCACATTACATATGATATGTCTTCATCATACAAATAAAATTGTGGCTTTCTGAATGATTTTGGCTGTAAAATCAGAAGACACATATTTATTGCTATTGGCTTTCAATAATTTTAGTATTTTGAAGTCAATTACAAAGATGTGACTTTAAGATTCCATAAACTACCATTATTATGAGTTATAAAACTTCCCATATTTAGAGTCTAAAAAGGTGAAAGACTTTTAATGTGAAATAAGAAGGAGAAATTATATAAAATAGCAAACTATTAATTCAAATTAAAGGCTATAACCGCAATTTCATTTAATTGTAATATGTAGCAAACACTTGTATCTCGCTCGCCACTCTCCCTCGCCTCTCTCACTTTATACAAACACAAATGTATAAATTGTGTTTGTCTATAAATAAAGTGAGAAAATTGTATATACAAATACAAATACAAATACAAATACATATATTTTCGTCCTATACACTTAGAATTATACAAATATAGATCTTCCCCTATCCGTCCTCTTTTGCCTTTCTCTCTTTCTTGCTTTATACAAACACAAATTATACAAATTACAATGTATAATTTGTGTTATATAAAGCAAGAGAGAGAGAGAGATTTGATATACAAATGTTTTATTTCAATTCAATTGTATACAAATTCAAATTTTAAGCAGATATACAAACACAATCATTGAGCGTATACATAGCAGTTACATATATACAATTATCTAACCGATATGCATATAAATCGTTGCGCTTTTGCTATGGAGCTCCAATTATGCAAACTATAACTATAACATACAAATATGATTTTTATGTTTGTTAAACTTAAAATTAACTCTTTATAACGTTAGAACTCCTACCTTATTATTTACTTTTACTTATTTTGTAATGGTCCGGCCCACTAGTAATATTGTCAGCTTTGGGCGTTGGTCCACACGATTTTAAAATGTGTCACTAATTGGTAAGGTATGCTTACATATATACCAACATCTCTCTTGTATTTTGTCGATGTGGACTTCTAATCTTAAGTTGGACGTCACATACTCCATTCGTTCTCTTTTACTTGTCAATTATTCCTAAAATAAATATTCATTTTTACTTGTCACTTTTGATATATCAAGAAAAGACAATAATTTTTTTTACATGTTTTACCGTTAGCATTAAATATTTATTTTCTAAATCATTTTTCTAGACATCATTTAATAGGGAATAATTTGGTAGAATACCTATATTATTAATTATTTTCTTAATATGTGTGTCAAATCAAATTGTGATAAAGTAAAAATGAACTGAGGAAGTACTTTTTATCCACATTAAGACCTATTCAATGAGTATATTATGTTTATTAACATCAATATGTAATATATAATTGAAACGACCCCAAAATGCCCGAAAATGTGCTTCGGAAACACCTATATTTATAATTTTCATATATCTCAAAATCCGTGCATGATTTCGGAAATTCGACTTAATATTCTTATTCGTGGGGTCAAATTGAGTAGGAAATGGGTCTAACCCGAATTTTAGAACAATCGTATCAAAATTCGAAAATCGCAAAAAATGCGATTTTCAGGGTCAACTTTAAAGGGGCATATCTCTTAGTACACAAGGAACTGGAAGAGCCACCACCTATTAAATTAAAGCCCTTTGAGTTAGCTTTCCAACGCACCTAGTTTCACCTCATTCCGAGTTAGGATGAGGGAGTTATGACCATTTTCGTAAAACCTGTCTCGGCAGAATTGCAAATTCCAGTGAGCAAAGTTACTGTAGCGGCTGGAGACGTTTTTCTTTTATAAAAAGAGGATATGTCCCATACTTAGTTATAAATTTTTCTAGCTCCAAAACACTCTCTAAGCCCTCTCCAAAACTCCACCAAGATCTTCAACCAAATTCAAAGATCTCAAGCTCTAATTCCGGATTCAAGACTCAATCTCAAGCTTCAATTCTCCATTCCAATCTTCATCAAGGATTCTCCAAAGTTGAGGTATGTGGGTTGATTGTGGAAACCTTCCTTTCCACAAGTCCAACCATTTATCCTCTATTTTACTTCAAGTTTATGGGTCCTTATGATCATTTATGAACT
>NC_064288.1:54760227-54767427 GCF_019186545.1 Solanum stenotomum
TGCGCTTTTATACAAGCGAATATCTGCATACGATTTATACAAATCTGATGCTCCATAGTAAACATAAAATTTGTTATGAAGCTCAATTATGCAAACTATAACTATAACATACAAATATGATTTTTCTGTTTGTTAAACCTAAAATTTACTCTTTATAACGTTAGAACTCCTACCTTATTATTATCTTTTAATTACTTTGTAACGGTCCAGCCCACTAGTAATATTGTCAGCTTTGGGCCTAGGTTCGCACGATTTTAAAATGTGTCACTAATTGGTAAGGTATGCTTACACATATACAACCATCTATCTTGTATTTTGCCGATGTGGACTTCTAATCTTAAGTTGGACGTCACATACTCCATCCGTTCTCTTTTACTTGTCAATTATTCCTAAAATAAATATTTATTTTTACTTGTCACTTTTGATATATCAAGAAAAGACAATAAATTTTTTTGCATGTTTTACCGTTAGCATTAAATATTTATTTTCTAAATCATTTTTCAAGACATCTTTTAATAGGGAAGTTTGGTAGAATACCAATATCATTAATTATTTTCTTAATATGTATGTCAAATCAACTTGTAATAAAGTAAAAATGATCTGAGGGAGTACTTTTTATCCACATTAAGGCTCCTACATATTCAATGAGTATATTATGTTTATTAACATCAATATGTAATATATAATATTAAAATAAGGTATAATAATTTAAGAGAAACGATGAAAAGACGATTTTATCTAAAATAAAGTCTTTTAGTGAAGGATCAAAAGTTCGAACAATTGATGTCCGTATTAGGGAGGGTAAGTAACGGATGAAATTTTAAGTTTTTACGACTATAACTTATATTTAGTTTGGACATAAACATAAAATGTATTTAGAATCTTATAATCGCAAGTTGAGCCATTAAATTCATATTATCAGCCATATCATATCTTTTTATTTAGTTTATACTCAGAAATATATTCATGTATAATCAACAATAGTTTAAATATGCTCCTTATTATCGAAAAAATATCAAATATATTCATGATAATTCTAATTAATTAAAGCTTTATCTTCTTTTTGGAGTTGTTGAAGTCTGTGATAATCTCATCTAAAATTATATTTGAAGAATTAAAACACAACATATTTTTAATTACTTAATAATATATTTTCAACACATGTAAGCGCCCCAAAGGTGAATCCAGAATTTAAAGAGTTTGGGTGCATCTAATATGATCTCTAAGTAAAACTTTAAAATAAAAATAATGAAATAACACTTTAGCTAGATTCGAACCTTGGTCTTGCAAGTGGTTCCCCTACCTTGTACCAACAAAACAAGAACACTCATATACTTTTCATGGGTGCACTGTTAATTATATCCTAGTTTTTATCAGTTTCTCGAGATAGATATACATATATATACATGATTTTTTTCCAAAGTTAACGGGTACACATGCACCCCCACTTATAAAGGTAGGTGTCCGCCTCTAAGCACCCCTCACTTGTGGCTTGATTCTTCTGAAGACGGAGATACTTCAACCTATACTACATTCATTTTCTCTAATACCATGTTGAAGAGTGTAACTCTTTCGAAAAGGTTTAAAGGTTAGGAGTGGACACCAATGAATTAGTCGTAACCCTAAGCTAAAATCATGATAAGGAGTGAACACTTGTTTTTTTTAGACTACTTGGAGTATATAATTGTTAATTAGCACAAATTATAGGTGATGAAATCAAGTTTATGCAATTAATTAATAATGTTAACTAAAATTAGATTAGAAGATTCATAACAACCTGTAACAGCCCATTATTCTTCTGTTTAATAATAAGTGTTATCTTAGTTCATTTTACGTTCATTACTATATACAAGACTAAATATTGACCTTAAAATTTTAATTTCAAACCCTAGAATGAAATAGCATTATACTCTCAGAAAAATAAAATCTAAACTAATCCTACAGAATAAAATAGGAATCAGTGACAAACAATCTTTTTTTATTAAACAACAAAAAAGTACACGCAATAATATTACAATCATAAATGAAATATAATCTTGAATAATCTTCTTCAGACATGTCTCCCATTAGCCTTCGTACATTGCCATTGTCAAACCTAGCAAAAGAAAAAAAAATTATTTATGGAATAATCAGGTCTTAATACGAATATTGAACATCGAGTAAAAGTTAAAAAGATAATTTTTTAGCAATTACACATCCATTTCTCATGATATTTTAGTAATGACATATTCTTTTTGTCTTAATTCATTTATGTCACTATAAAACATTTCATTTAGGAAATATCAGAGTCATGTATTGATCGTGTCATAAATATTATAAATTCAAAAATGATAAACTAAATATCACACGTACCAGCCTTTGTAGAACAAGTAGGGTTCATAAAGTTTGCTGAAATTCTTCAAATATTCCACCTTCTTTTTAATTAAACGTATTGGAATCTTTGTAAGCTCTTTTCCATCTTGTACATCATGCTGCCTGGATAATACCTCCCAAATATAATTTTCAAAAATCTGATATTTTGTCAAAAAATCTTATTTTTTTAACCTCAAATTTATCTCCTTTTAAATTAACAAAAGGAAATAATTTGAAAAAATCATAGTAAGAGTAAAAAATTTGAGAAAATGAGAGAGGATTTATAGATGATGATGCCACATGATAAACATTTAGTTGTGGATTTTGCAAATTTCCATGTTTTGCCAGAGCAACCAATGTTGTATTTACAACCATGTCAACTGGAACCTATATCAAGTGAACAAGTCAGAAACTACGTTGACTAGACACAAAGTTTAAGAAATAAATAAAAATATATTATCTCTAATAGCTTAAATTTTTTAAATGTGATAGATACACACTTCAATATGGTATATATCAAAGTAAGCAATACTGGTCTAAGGTTCGAGTGTCACCATCACACCACCGCCATTACTAAACAAGAATATTCATGTGTTTGACCCATGAACAAAAATTAAGTCAGGACTTGAGTGAGCGTATGTGTACGTATATCAAAGATATCACAAAATGAGATGGTCATATACTTCAATATTGTATTATAGTAGGTAGTATTAGTCCAGAGTTTATCAAGTCTTGCCTCCATCAATTATTTCCACGTGTTTGGCTCATAAGAAAGAATTTAGGTCGAGAGGTGAGGGTGTATTGAAAATATAATTCAGTTTTACTCTAATATATAAAATTTTTAAATCATATGGTCATCCACTTCAACATTGTATCAAAATATATTATACTAGTCTAGGGTTCGAGTCGAACTGTCGCTATTCATTAAAAAAGAATTTTCATGTGTTTGGGCCATGATAAAAATGAGGTCAGAATGTAAGGAACCGTAAGTCATGTGCTTCTCTATGACTTAAAATTTTTTAAATGAGATGGTTAGATACTTCAACATTCATCATCATAGGCAGTTCTAATCCTGATTTCAAGTCTCACCCCCACCAATTATTTCCAAGTGTTTGACCCATATAATAGGAAATTAGGCCGAGATGAAAAGGCAAACATGTTGAAGATATAATTAAATAAAATAAAAAATGTATTTTCCCTAATATCTTAAGCATTAAAATAAGATAGTGCAATTTATAACTATGTTGATATCTTTCTATCTCCAAAACGAATCAGACCACATGTGAGAAATGTGCGAGTTGAAAACATTAGTAAGTAATTAATTAAAAATATGTGCTATTTAATCAATCAAACATAATATAAATGACATTGTCACACACTTCAACATTTTCAAAGAAAACATAAAGTTTTAATTAGGAAGTAAGAAATTAAATTAAACAAATCTCATGAGAAAATAAATTAAAGATGTGATCAACATATATACATAAAACTAGACATGATCATTCCATAAAAGCCCTTTGTGAACCGACACTATTGGTAGGAGGTGAAAAATTCAAATGTTAAGTTTTTCTCTACCTTTCACACTATATATAATCCTTCTCTAAGTCTTTTATTTCACCAAATTCCCATTTCTCTCTTTCATTTCCTTTCTCTATTTTTTTTTTTTTTGCTCTCTCCTAATGGCCAACTCTCATGCTAAGAATGTCCCCCCTCCTCCTCCCCCTCTCCAATCTCACCCTCCATCTTTCCCTGCCCCTTCCCCTCCTTGTCTTTGCAAGGAGGCTACACAAACTGTTGACACTGAGATCTTAGGGGTTTATGGGATTAGCGCCCCCATCCACTCAGTCAATTCTCCACCTAGAAAGAGGGGAAGCATGTTGAATGCTGGGGAAGGAACATATGTGATTCGGGCAAAAAGGCCCAATGTTGAAGCTTTTGGACTAGCAACAGCAACAACGGACGCATCAACATTGAGATCGTTGGAGTTTTCATCAGTTGTAAGTGGTTCAAATGATGGTGAACATAATAACCAGCCAGAATCCCAACTCCTCTGAATTTGTTACATTTCGAGCTCGTATGAAGAAGATATTCCCATTTGAAGTCAGTCTTTCCAGAAAGGAAAGTTACCCGAAATTATGAGGGGTATTTTAGTATTTTCTTTACCTAATCAGATTAAAACAAAATTAATAATATTTTGGGGTCAAATCTGATTTGGGTCAGTTATCATTATCCCAAAATACACTTATGATTTAAGAAGAAAGTTCAAGAAGAGAAAAGAGGAGAAAAGAGGGAAAGGTTCAAGGCATTCATCAAGATTTCTTGCGAATCGAGGGTTGTTTCTCTAAGGATTTGATCCCTAAGAGATATGTAAGTTCTCATAGTGTTGGGTTTGTTAAACCACATGCCAATCATGCTATTTTAATGCGCTTTCATTCTTGAGGTTGAAGGATTTGAGTTCTTGATGAGTTTTCTTGAAATTTCATTTGTAATCTTGATTGTTGGAGTTTTGATGAATTCTTGAGATGAGTATTAGTAATTTGAACGTTGTTTTGAGTAGATTATCGTGTACATATGTTGGTTATTCGAATCTAAGTGAGTGGGGAAGAAACCATTCGATCCTAGGTGAGTTAGGATCAGAAAAAGAGAAAGAAATTTGTCAGGGTTTTCTAGGCAAAGGCTAGAGCATCGCCTCACCATTGGTCCAGCAGAGATGCTATGTAGTACAGGGGATGGCGCCCTGCACCAGGGTTGCTTGTCCCAACCCGTTCTCCGTCGCTTAGCTCGTCTGAGTTCTTTCAAAGGGTACCTTTACTGCCTTTTGATTCTATCTACTCTACACTACTTCTAAACATCTAGAAATCAGTCATAACATGAATCATCATCTTGAATTCATAATTCAAATTCATGGTAGAGTTAAGAGTCAAGTCTTAAGAGTTCTTTAGAGTCCTTTGAAACGTCTTTTGCAAATATTATGGCGAGAAAGCTAGTTTTTTTTCGTACTTCAAAGAAAATTCAACAGTGTCTAAGGGTCATTTTATTTCGTACTTTAAGGCGAGAAAGTTAGTTTCCAAGGGGTGCATCTATCACTTAGTCCGAGTTAATGACTCTAGTGTTGAGACACCACATATTCAGTCAATTCTAGTTGAGAGTGAGTTTCCAAATGATCTTCCCGGAGTCCCTCCTGAGAGAGAAATAGGCTTTGGTATAGATATTCTTCCCGATACTCATCCTATTTCTATTCTGCCATATAGAATGGCTCTAGCTGAGTTGAAAGAGTTAAAAGAGCAGTTGAAAGACCATTCTGAAAAAGGTTTCATTCGACCAAGTGTCTCACCTTGGGCGCTCCGGTCTTATTTGTAAGGAAGAAAGATGGTTCTCTTATAATATGTATAGATTACCGTCAGTTGAACAAGGTTACTATCAAGAATAAGTATCCTCTTCCGAGAATTGATGATCTTTTTTATCAACTTCAGGGTGCCACTTGTTTTTCTAAGATAGACCTCAGGTAATTTGTTATGGAATACAAATCTGATGCTCCATAGCAAACATAAAATTTGTTATGGAACTCAATTATGCAAACTATAACTATAGCATACAAATATGATTTTTCTGTTTGTTAAACCTAAAATTTACTCTTTATAACGTTAGAACTCCTACCTTACTATTATCTTTTAATTACTTTGTAACGGTCCAGCCCACTAGTAATATTGTCAGCTTTGGGCCTAGGCCTGCAAGATTTTAAAATGTGTCACTAATTGGAAAGGTATGCTTACATATATACCAATATCTTTCTTGTATTTTGCCGATGTGGACTTCTAATCTTAAGTTGGACGTCACATACTCCATCCGTACTCTTTTACTTGTCAATTATTCCTAAAATAAATATTCATTTTTACTTGTCACTTTTGATATATCAAGAAAAGACTAATTTTTTTTTACATGTTTTACCGTTAGCATTAAATATTTATTTTCTAAATCATTTTTCAAGACTTTATTTAATAGGAAATAATTTGGTAGAATACCTATATTATTAATTATTTTCTTAATATGTGTATCAAATCAAATTGTGATAAAGTAAAAATGAACTGACGGAGTACTTTTTATCCACATTAAGGCTTCTACCTATTCAATGAGTATATTATGTTTATTAACATCAATATGTAATATATAATATTATAATAAGATATAATAATTTAAGAGAACCGATGAAAAGACGATTTTATCTAAAATAAAGTCTTTTGAGCGAAGGATCAAAAGTTCAAACAATTGATGTCCGTATAAGAGAGGATAAGTAACGGATGAAATTTTAAGTTTTTACGACAATAACTTATATTTATTTTGGACATAAACATAAAATGTATTTAGGATCATATAATCGCAAGTTGAGCCATTAAATTCATATTATCAGCCATATCATATCTATTTCTTTAATTTATACTCAGAAATATATTCATGTATAATATAATCAACGATAGTTTAAATATGCTCCTTACTATCGAAAAAAGATATCAAATATATTCATGATAATTCTAATTAATTAAAGCTTTATCTTCTTTTAGGGGTTGTTGAAGTCTGTGATAATCTCATCTAAAATTAAATTTAAAGAATTAAAACACAACATATTTTTAATTACTTAATAATATATTTGCAACGCATGTAAGCTCCCCAAATGTGAATCCAGAATTTAAAGATTTTGGGTGCATCAAATATGATCTCTAAGTAAAATTTTAATATAAAAATAATGAAATAACACTTTAGCTAGATTCGAACCTTGGTCTTGCAAGTGGTTCCCCTACCTTGTACCAACAAAACAAGAACACTCATATACTTTTCATGGGTGCACTGTTG
>NC_064288.1:54767957-54795327 GCF_019186545.1 Solanum stenotomum
GGAGGAGCATTGACTGAGTGGATGGGGGCGCTACTCCCATAAACTCCTAAGATCTCAGTGTCAGCAGTTGGTGTAGTTTCCTTGCGAACACAAGGAGGGGAAGGGGCAGGGGAAGATTGAGAGGAGATTGGAAAGGGGGGGAGGAGGAGGGGGCACATTCTTAGCATGAGAGTTGGCCATTAGGAGAGAGAAAAAAATAATAATAGAAAAAGCAAATGAAAGAGAGAAATGGGGATTTGGTGAAATAAAAGACTTAGAGAAGGATTATATATATAGTGTGAAAGGTAGAGAAAAACTTAACATTTTAATTTTTTCATTTCCCACCAATAGTATTGGTTCATATAGGGCTTTTATGGAATGACCATGTCTAGTTTTATGTATATATGTTGACCACATCTTTAATTTATTTTCTCGTGAGATTTGTTTAATTTAAATTCTTTCTTCCTAATTAAAATTTTATGTTTTCTTTGAAAATGTTGAAGCTTGTGACAATGTCATTTAAAATTATGTTTGAATGATTAAATAGCACATATTTTTAATTAATTAATTAATAATGTTTTCAACTCACACATCTCTCACTTGTGGCCTGATTCGTTTTGGAGATAGAAAGATTTCAACATAGTTATAATGTTTGCCATCTCTAATACCATGTTGAAAAGTTTGGGTGCTTCGAGTCTTCTCCCCCCTTCTAGGAAGGCAAAGGTTTAGGAGTGAATTATTCATAACCTTCAGCTAAACTCATGATAAAAAGTACTGGAATTAGCACAAATATATTGGAGAGCAGTGGCGTAGGCAGAAAATTCACGAAGGGTGTCCAAAATAAAGCCAACATAGAAAACAAATGTGGCCATGGGGAATTGAACCTCAATGGCAAACAAACTTCTTCACACTATTGCCACTAAGCTACCACTCTATAGACAACAAAGTATTTCGTTTTTAATTTAATTAACCGTTTTACAGCATACGACATTAAACAAAATATACAAAACATAGATGCAGTGATTCCAACTTGGGTATTGTGTATATATTGGACACACTTTTGCCACTGAGCAACGACTCATTGTTGTTGTTTAGGGTGTTCAAAATGCTTAATATATCAAATATAAAGTAGTATATAGCGCGACACCAGTACTAAGAGGGCTAATTTACTGTATAAAAAGCAAGCTCAAGAAGGTTATTCTAGAAACATATCACTAGGAATGATGAAAACGATACTTAGGGAATGGAAAATACTATGGGAGATACTAGACATAGTGGAAGAAGCAAGACAAATGGTGGAACAAAACAGCTTCAAAGTTCAGCATGCATGCCGGGAAGGAAATCAGCTAGTAGATGTCATTGCTAATAGTGCCTACAGTAAGTCGATGGTACATAAATACAAGCAGTTTGAACAACTACCAACTAATTGCAAAAGAATTCTAAACATGGACAAAGCACAAATCGCAAGTTTGAGAATCAAGACAAGAAAGATAAAAAACATAAACAGCCAGTATGGACCACAGTTACATTAATCAAAATGTGGTGAGTCTCGCAAGATTTTATATGTACACCTCAAGTTTTTTCCAATACTAGTGCTTAAAATCGGCGAGAAATAAAGAGCTACCTGCTTACAAAAGAGGAAATCGGCAAAAGTCGAGGACTATATATCCAAAACACATCGTCCATTGTCATAGAGAGAAACATCGAGAGAATCATATTTGGATCCACAGCTAGCAACGGTGTTAGCTCCAGAAATCAGAACATACTAAACCAAGATAAATGAGAGATTAGAAACATAAAGGAGGAGGAAGATAATTGAGGAGGAGCAGTACCTATTGAAGTTGTTGAAGATGTGTAGTGGTACACCGCCATGGTTGAATGATGATGATCTAAAGGAGACAAAAGAGAATCATGAAGGGGGCGCAGGAAAGAATATGAAAGAGGAGGATTTGGAAACAAATGTTAGGGAAAGTGTTAAAAATAGGGTGAGAAACAAAAAGGGTATTGATATATTTGGGCTAACTTTCCTTTTTAAAGTTGGGCCAGGCAGACATGTATTTTTTATATTTAAGATTGAAAACGAGCTTCGGGCTCAAATTTGATTTAAAAATAGTAATATTTGACCTATATATATCTTGTAATTTTTCGGCGAAGGGTGTCCAATCCATAGCTCCGGCCCTGTTGAAGTGATCAAGTTTAAGCAATTAATTAACAATGCAAACAAAAATTAGAGTACTATTAAAAATAGCTCAACACAATAATTATCGACTATTGGAGATTGGAATGTTAGTAATTTCTATTTTGTGCACTCACATATTAATATATTATATGTAGATATGCTATTAATAAAGTAGTCCATTGTATGATCTAATAAAGTATTAAAGTTTGGAGCCTTAAAAGTAATTTTCTATTCATATGAGTTTATTTTTGTAACACCTTGGAATTTGAAAGAGCTAAAATTAGAAAGAACTAAATTGGAAATAGCATAATCTAAAATATTGCAAGTTATGCTTAAGTTATTAGTTTTGAGTCAACTTCAAACGACCATAACTTTCAGTACAGGATGAGCTAGGTGGCCCATAAGATATCAAATGAAAGTGAACACTTGTTTTTTTGGCCTACTTGGAGTATATAATTGTTAATTAGCACAAATTTATAGGTGTGATGAAATCAAGTTTATGCAATTAATTAATAATGTTAACAAAAATTAGAGTAGAAGATTCATAACAACCTGTAACAGCCCACTACTCTTCTGTTTAATAATAAGTGTTATCTTAATTCATTTTATGTTCATTATTGTATACAAGACTAAAGATTGACCTTAAAATTTTAATTTCAAACCCTAGAATGAAATAGCATTATACTCTCAGAAAATTAAAATCTAAACTAATCCTACAGAATAAAATAGGAATCAGTGGCAACAATCTCTTTTTATTAAACAACAAGCAAGTACACCCAATACTATTACAATCAGAAATGAAATATAATCTTGAATAATTAAATGTTTATCACACAAAGCACAAAAAAATACTCTTAATTAATTGTTCCAATATTAATAATTAATTTACCCTTTTTCCTTCTAGTACATATTTTTGTACACCAGGAATATGGGTATTTTCAATATAATTTTTCCAATTAATTTTTGTCACATCAATTTCAAAGCTTCTTTTTTCTTCTTCAGACATGTCTCCCATTAGCTTTCGTACATTGCCATTGTCAAACCTATCAAAAGAAAAGAAAAGAAAAATTATTTATGAAATAATCAGATCTTAATACGAATACTGAACATCGAGTAAAAGTTAAAAAGATAATTTTTTTAGTAATTACACATCCATTTCTCATGATATTTTAGTAATGACATATTCTTTCTGTCTTAATTCATTTATGTCACTATAAAACATTTCATTTAGGAAATATCAGAGTCATGTATTGATCGTATCGTAAACATTATACATTCAAAAATAATAAACTAAATATCACACGTACCAGCCTTTGTAGAACAAGTAAGGTTCATAAAGCTTGCTGAAATTCTTCAAATATTCCACCTTCTTTTTAATTAAACGTATTTGGATCTTTGTAAGCTCTTTTCCATCTTGTACTTCATGTTGCTTGGATAATACCTTCCAAATATAATTTTCAAAATCTGATATTTTGTCAAAAAATCTCATTTTTTTAACCTCATATTTATCTCCTTTTGAATTAACAAAAGGAAATAATTGGAAACAATCATAGGAATAGTCAAAAATTTGAGAAAATGTGACAGGATTTATAGATGATGATGCCACATGATAAACATTTAGTTGTGGATTTTGCAAATTTCCATGTTTTGCCATAGCAGCCATTGTTGTATTTACAACCACATCAACAGGAACCTATATCAAGTGAATACAAGTCAGAAATATGACGTAGGTTGACTAGATATGAAGTTTTAGTAATAAATAAATAAATTATTCAATAAATAATATATAAAATCTGTAATAACATAAATTTTTTAAATGAGATGATTACACATTTTTATATGATATATATTAAATTAAGTAATATTGGTCTAGAGTTCGAGTTTACGTGTTTGGCCTATATGAACGAGAATCAAGTCGGGATGTGGGGGTGGGGGGTGGGGGGGCATATGTGTACGTATATCAAAGATTATTAATTGAGATAGTCACACATTTGAACATTGTATAACAGTAGGTAATACTGGTCCCTGAGTGCGATCTCACGCGCTCCTAATTATTTCCATGTGTTTGGCTCTTAAGAAGGAATTAAGTCAGGACATGAGAGCATGTTAAAGATATAATCATTAAATAAAATGGGCTCTCTCTAATATCTTAAATTTTTAAATGAAAGGGTCACTCATTTCAACATTGTATCAAAGTATGTAGTATTGGTCTAAGGTTCGAGTTGAACAATCACATCATGTATTTGGGCCATAAAAAGGAATCAGGTAATTGAATTGTAATACGAATTAATAATTAAATAAATAAACTTTATTTTCTTTAACATCTTAAATATTAAAGTAAAATGGCCACATACATTAACAATAATGGACGCAATTATAAATATTAAATATATTGAAAAAGTATACTTACCAAATCAATAAGACACTCAGGATCAGCAAGAAGGGCAGGGAGGTCACCCTTTCGATAGAAAAAGACTAATGGATCGATTACCCTAATTACGACAAAAAGATAATTTGAAAAATCAAAAACATAAATATTTTTGCTAATTTTTTTTATAAATAAGCAGAATTCATCGATAATTTTTTAAATTTGTCAATAAATTTAATTTAGATATTCGAATTACTATATCTTTTGATGGTGCACATGATCGAGTGTTTCTATTTGCCACTTAAAATATGTCAACTCCAATCTCTTTATCATACGCAACAGCCTCAATAACTTGTAAAATCTCAAGTATGTTTCAATTAAAGGAGATGATATATTTTATATAATTAACTTATCTACATACGTATTAGCGCTTGTGAACACATACAAATTTTTTTCTTTAACTGTCAAAAGTGTCTAATATGAATATTTTATCATGTATTCAAGTGTTCAATCAAAACATACTATAGTTCGAATATCCAAATAAAACTTAACAAATTTAAGGGATCGTCGATGTATCAAAAAGAAGAAAAAAATAATACCTGAATCCTTGTATCCATCCAGGAAAAGGTTCTTTATAGCTACTTGTTATTCCAGAGGGACGAATAATAAGTATTGGAATTTCATCTCTTATATTATTTATCATCATTTCACCAATTGCCTTTGTAAATGAATATGTATCTTGCCATCCATATAACTTTGCCCTATTTACTCAACAAACATTAATTAATTTTAATAATATTATATTTATATAAAGAGAGAAAAATTAAATACCTCTCAAGTCCAAAATCCTTCATTATTTGTTCCAAGCCAATATTATTTGTAATATTGTTCTTCAACTTTGAAATCAAATTCATTTCATTGTGAGCATCCAATGATGGACAATTAGTATAAGGAGAAATTGAAGTGATTTTTTCCTTTGTTATGCTTTCTCCCATTGTAAAAGGCTTCTCCAATATTAATCCTTCTCTTTCTCCATTGGCAAATGCTTTAAACAAAATAAATAAATAAATTCAATATTGTACTAAGAAAAATTATTTGTTGTTATAAGTCAACTTAACATGATAGTATAAAAATCTATATACAGACAATGCATATATAAAACTCTTTTAAAAAAAATATAAGATTCATATATAAATATATATAACTTAAACTCAATCAGGTCATACCGGTAGAATAATGCANATATATATATATATATATATATATATATATATATAATTTATTTTATATAAAGAGAGAAAAAATTAAATACCTCTCAAGTCCAAAATCCTTCATTATTTGTTCCAAGCCAATATTATTTGTAATATTGTTCTTCAACTTTGAAATCAAGTCAATTTCATTGTGAGCATCCAATGATGGAAAATTAGTATAAGGAGAAATTGAAGTGATTTTTTCCTTTGTTATGCTTTCTCCCATAGTAAAAGGCTTCTCCAATATTAACCCTTCTCTTTCTCCATTGGCAAATGCTTTAAATAAAATAAATAAATTAATTCAGTATTGTACTAAGAAAATTTATCTGTTATTGTAAGTCAACTTAACATGATAGTATAAAAATCTATACACAGACAATGCATATATAAAACTCTTTTTAAAAAATATAAGATTCATATTGTAAATATATATAACTTAAACTCGATCAGATCATACCAGTGGAATAATGCATAAGAAGTTTAAGTTTCTTGCATTTCTTTGCAAACATCATGAGTTGATATGGACCATTCACATTAGCATCAAGAGCTAAATCATACCTAGAAACATAATTAAAACCAAAATAAAAATTTTAAAAAAACTGCTAATTAAATTGTGTATATATACTATAGTTGATAATTATTTATTTTTATTAAAGAGAGAGAATTAACCTCTCATCAAATGTAGTGATGGCTGCAGAGTCAACAATCAAATCAATTTCTTGAGCAATTTTGTCACTAGTAATAATATCCATACCAAGATTTGGCTCATATATATTTCCAACTATAGGCATCAATTTGTCCAATATGAATGACTTGTAATATTCACCATGCATTTCTTCTAGGCATTTGAATAATTCTGACTCCATAATCTGAATTTTAAACAAAATCAAGGTGTAAATAGTTTACTACGGGTGTCAAAAATGAACCCAAACATAGGTAACCCGCCTAGAATTTTAAGGGTTGGGCTTAAGATAATTTGAATTGGGTGCAATATCAACCCATTCAAGCCTAACCCATTTTACCCATTTAGAGAATCCTCAATTGAGCCCAATTCAGTCTCTAATTTCAACCCGTTTTAAAACTCTTTACTAAGATATGTTCCTATATTAAAGGTATGAATTATTATCTATTTAACATCTTTAGAATTTATCTATCCATTTGTTACTTTTTTAAAAAACATTATTGAGCGGAAATTCGAATTGTGATTATAAAAGTTAAATATCACTATGTTAAAATTATTGAGATTAATCGGGTCAAATTGGGCGGGTCAAGACCCAACCCGTTTTTTAGCCCATTTGAGCCCAAAAGTAAACTTGGGCAGGTCAAGACCCAACCCGATTTCTATCTCAACCCATTTTAATATCTCCAATTTCAACTCAACCCGCCCATTTGACACCCCTATAGTTTCCTTACATTATCAGCTAGTCAGTGACGAAGTTTGAATTTTCAATAAGAAAAGTCAAAATACTCCTTCTGTATGTCTCAATTACCATGTTTTGTTTTTCGAAGGATCACAACAATTAAGTGATTAACTATATATATGCATTGTAATTTTTTTTGGCAAAAGTATGTCAATTGACACTTATTGGATAAAGGAGGCTCCAGATTAGGTATATACCATCGTCAAAGGATGGTCAATTGAAAATCTTTCGTCAATAAATTTATAGAAGAAAGAATTGTTAAACATACTTCAATTTTTAATCTGTGAAATGCAGCTTCCTTATCCTTTGCCCTGATGAGCAAATAGATCTTGTTTACCTTTGGTGTTGTTCTCAACATTTTTTCAATCAAAGCTGCAAAAAAAAAGTAAAAAAAAAAATATATCATGTTATTGGAAAATGTCTAGAGAAAAGGGTTGAATTTGTCTTTGAACTATGTCAAATATATATATAATATAGTATAAGTATATACCTGACACCTCGCAAATATTTACACAATCAGATCATTTCTTAGGTAATTATGTATAAATCTCTTAACAATAATAGAAATTAATGATAACTGACATGCTACTCTTTTGTCCCATTTTANAAAAAAAAAAAAAAAAACTCATCTATTTAAACCAACTTTTTGAAATTTTAACTAGGTAAAAAGGACTCATTGAGATTTAAATACGTAAAAGAACTCATTTATGACTATTTTTTTTATTCATTATTATTTTATTATTATTATTATCTTAAGGGGGGATGAACTAAAGGGGAATTTTTCTAAGGGAAATGACTTAAGGAGATAGCAAGACCAAAATTAAATAAAAGCTAAGTAAACAAATTATATGAATGAATATTTAATATAAAAGAGAAATGACTACCTTTGGGGTTTAATTAAATTTAACCATAAGAAATGAAAGCGTTAGTCGAACGAATAAAACAAAGCGTAGGCAAGAAAATTGAATTTGGGCCTTTGCTGCGTTTTTGGGCCTCCTTCAGCCCATTTTCTCTCCCAAACACCTGTGTATACAGAAAAGGTATATCGCTGTATATGGGTCATATTTTGACCCATTTTTGTGTATATCGGACTGTCTATCGAATGTGGACAGCCCACTTCAATTTTTCAGCACCTGTATCGTCATTCCAGACCTATATATCGTATTTTTTGACTGTATATCGATGTATACAGTAGGTATATCAGTCCATTTTCAGCTTTTAGGAATCTGGAAATTTAATCTCCAGCCCTGTATTTCAGCTCCGGGAACCTGTACACCAATCTCGCCGATCCGGTTGACTCGATAACGATTGTTAGGCCTCCATGGCCCAACGAGAAAAATGCAAGGGAGGGAAAGAAGTCCGTGAGGACTCGGAGACAATCACAACATATGGAAGAAAAGACAACATTAGCGTATGAGATAAGGAAATAATAGAAATATGATTTTAATTCATAACAAAGCAAGCTAGACAATTTAAAACGAAAGAAAAAGCTACTGCCAATGAACTTTGACAAATTTCCAAATAAACACAAGATTCAAAAGAAAAGAAAGCACACATTTGACAAGAGGAAATCACTTTTTTTAAAAAAATTATTTTAAACAATAAAGTAGTACCCCTATCTATCATACTAGAAAGACACCTCACACCTAATCATTCTAAAGGAAATATTTGGACAAATATTAGCAAGATATATCAAATAACATCCCATAATATAACGTGTTTGAAATATAGTAAAATGTACGAAATATTCAAACCCATATGAGCTATTTGCTATTATTAATTGAATACTTAATAACTTACAGTGAGGCAAGAAATAGATTAGACAAGAATCTACATCCGACTAGAAGAAATAATAAAACTTAACAACAACACAACTTCACACAATGGTTTACGGGATCTCAGTTTTACACATTACTAGAAAGCCATCAAACATAAATGGACCTTATTTGTTTCAAAACGGAAGCTATAAATATGACACATCAAAACCAAGGGAATGCATAGGGGCCGAATATATGGCAAGACATACAATGAGAAGTTAACACCGATGAAATCACACTTCAAATGACCTTGAACACTATAACTCCAATAAAACTAAAACGGAAAATAAAACAAGAAGCTCGGATTTTATACGGACTTGACTTGCAAATATGAGCAGCATTAGGACAAAAGAAAATGCTAATAAGACATATAGGTGATAAGACAGTGATTTTAACATAGGATTTGAGCTAATCGCATGCTTGAGGAGTACTTCTAATATTTCTGTGAATCAGTGGTATAAACATGAAATTATGTTTACAACAATAGGAACCAATCGTAATAATGAGCATCCAAGCAGGTGGCAAGCATGATAAACAATGAAAAAGTGAACTAAGTGAGCGATGAGGGTGCAATATTCAAGATTATGTAGACAAAATTTCTGACTAAAACAAAATCGACATTGATTCTGCCTAATTTCGTCATGAGAATAGCTAAATGTAATTAATACCGCATGAACAAGAAGCAACACTTCACGTCAAAATGGTCGAACCCAGGACAACATAACCAACTAAACAAACAAATATGTATCCAAATTAAGACATAGACTGAGAAGAGGGAAGCCGTATACCTTTTTCGAGGCAGCGAAACAGAGACAGGAACGAGTAGGGAGCAGCGACTTTCACGCAAATGCGCGGCACGAACAAGGAAAAAAGCAGTGGACTCGAGCGAAGACTCAACCCCAACTGAGCTTTTGGGAAAAAGCACTGGCAGCGAATGAAAATAGAGAACTTTTGATTAGGACCCGATATCTTCTCTGCTCTCTTAATCTATTTAGTGTGTATTTCGACTATTTTTCCTCTAGCAGTTTAGGTATATTTTTTTTGTTCAAGGATAAATCCCCCTCCCAAATGAACAGAAAAGGTGTTTATATAAAGGGAAATTAGGGTTCGAATTTTATTTTTTTTTGGGGGGGAAAAGATGAGGGCAATTTCAACTTCAAGGACTACAAATTTGAATTTCAAAAACCTTTCACCATTAGAGGAAAACCTACTATCTCTGAGATTTTCGCCCTATTCCGAAAGAGGAAGGGGAAAAACGCGTGTGCCTGCTATTGCTCTGTTGCCACATTAATGGGGATAAGGACATTTTCTGGATTTTTTACCGTTTGATCGCTGCTTTCTTCTGTTTTCGTCGCTATCTCCTGATGAGTGTTGCTTCTGGAAATTTCACGCTAGGTCCTCTTTTGGACAAAGATTTGGGCCGGGTTGGGGTCTGGGGCGTTTTGGGCTGGCAGTTGAGTAGAAATGGGCTAAAACAAATTGTTGTTGGGTCTGGGAATTGAGGCTGCTGGTTGCTGTTGTACATGTATGCTGGAAATTGTATTGGGCTGCTGAAAAGTGGCCCAAACTTTGGTCTTAAAATGGTTTTAAGGTGAGGTTAAAGATGGGTCAGATCTTGGAGTTTAAGAAATAGCCGAATTGAGTTAAATTAACAAATTCGGCTAAATCCTAAGTGAGATGGATTAACATTAATTAATTAACGAGCTTCTAAATTTTAACAAAATAGAATAATTAATTTAACTGCAAACCAATGATTTAAAATTATAACCATAACTTGAACTAAACTAATTTTGTAAAATACTTACTAAAATTAAACTCTTTTTGGGATGATTTTCGAACATTCATAAAATATACTAATTAGACACATAATTATATAATAATTAACTTAATTATAAACTAATTAACTCGAAATATAGGCTATTAATTGATTTAAACCAAATAGCCAAATATTTAAATAAAACTAAAATCCTTTTGAGACAATTTTGAACATTCGTAAAATATATTAATTAGACACATAATTATATAAGAATTAACTTAATTATAAACTAACTAATTAACTCAAAATCGTAAACTATTAGATAACTAAGCAAACTAACCCAATATCTAATTAAACAAAATCTTTTGAGACGATTTTCCAATATTTATAAAATACACTAATTATATGCATAATTGTATAAAAGACATATTATTACAAGTGACAAACTATTTGTAACAACTTGCAAATTATTCTATTATTTTTTTATTATTATTTTTTATTTTTTTTTTCGAAATTTCTAAAATTAATTATTCTAAATCATTTGAAAATTAAAAAGCTCGAGATTAATTATTATCGGGGAGGGTCAAAATTAGGTGTCAACATGTATAATTCAAAATTTGTATAATATAATTTGTATAACTTATATAATTCGGAATTAGTATAATATAATTTGTATAACTGTTTACACTTGTGATGTTTATAATTGTATAAATTCGTTATTTCGAGTTTATACAAAAATAATTGAATTATACAAATATACCCACAAATTATACAAACTTGCAAATTATACAAATGATGCAGCTTAAACTATATAGCTACAACCCGTATACTAATATATAATGTTTTGAATCGGTAGTAGTGAGAGTATATTGTTGCAGTATACAATAACCGACCTGGTATATATTATATATTGACATAATATCATAGAAGATTTGAGTTTATTCTTTCATGAAATATTATAACTCAGTCCTCTATGATATCCATATATCATATACTAACCAGGTATATAGAAGACTAGTTTCCCCATTAAAAAAAAAACAAATCAATCCCAATAGTAACCAGATATATACGATATTCATATAGTATATATGATATACTGATAAAGTATCAAATAGGACATGTTCAATCCATTCAAAGACAATATACACAATAAATAAAGGTCAAACTTAATTTTTTTTTAAACATTTTTGCAAGTTAATATTTGTAAAAATGAGTAAATAATAATAATAATAATAATAATAATAATAATAATTAAAAAAAAAATCATAATTTAGATTAAAAAAATTATTTTTATTTGTAAAACGAGAAAATTTTCAATTTTAAAAATAAATAAATATTAATAAATCAATTAATAATTTCAATATTTTTCTTAATTACTTAGTCCTATGGTCTAATTATTTTTCCACAGGTACTATTGTGTTATCTAGTGGTGGTGTGCATTTCCAAATGTTTGGTGGGGGAATAATCACTTGGTGCACGAGTGCACGTACACATCTTTTCAAATATTTACTTGAGTGCATTACTTTGCGGTGATGTCAAAAATAATCATTTTAATTTTTAAAATCGTTTGGTTTGAATACAAGTTATGATAAGATTAATTAGTTATGACAAAATAAATTATGTTGTATTAGTTATATTGAGATTATTTTTTATTGAGGGTTTAGTTTGTTATATTCAAAATAATGTGCATTGCATAAATTTTAAGAACAAATTGTTCGCTTGCAAAAATATCCTTTACTTTATTTAACTTTTTTTTTTTGCAAGCTTTTGTTATTCGTTCTTAAAAATAAAGCTTTCCTCTTATTTAACTTAAATACTTTTGTGTGCATTCCCACCATATGTATTTAATTTTTTTTCTTATTTAGCTTAAAAATAAAATTTTCATCTTAAGTTTGTTAAAGTAAAAATATATTTATGAGAAATCGAAATATAAATAAACATAAGAGTTAGTCAAATAAATTCATAAATAAAATTATATTTATATAGTATAATTTTTTAATAGAAAAATATGAAGAATTGTCATAAAAATAAGGAGTAGTGAAGGTTGTAAATGTTATTATACATAGGCCAAAGTCATCTGCGGCCCCTCAAAGTTGTCCTCATTATTCATTTAGACACCTCAACTACACCTAGTACCTATTGAACACCTCTATCACCCCGAATTTGAACCATCTGAACATTTTTTGCCTACATGGCATATTGTTTGTGATTCACCCAAAATAGGTGCGTGAGAGGTCTTTAGTTAGGCATTTTTTTTGGAAAAAATGTTCTTTCTTCTTCCTCCCCTCTTTGCCGATCACTTCCTCAATCACACTAGTTCACCGCCGCCATTCATCAATCTTCTTCCTCGTTATTTCTCCGAATACTTAACTTCTTCCTTCATCATTGTTTTTTATTTCTCCATTGCCATCATACTAGGATTGGCGGTACATACCTTCATTGCCGCCATGGAAGCCACCACCATTATCGCCATTGAATTTGTAGAGGCTTGAAGTTTGGAATTTTTNGTGAATGTAAGGGTATTCTTCAATCGAAAAAAAAGATCAACTATAGAACTCAAAATGAAATCCGACTTGACTCAATTTTTTCCGACAATGTCCATCGGAACTGATTAATTTTCCAGCGACTTTCCGTCAAAAATGGAACGAAGAAGACAGTTAATTTTTTTTATTATCTATGGCCAACTCTTCCACAACTCATCAAAAATAGCAATAAATTTTTATTTTTTTGCTTGAATTCTATGTTGCAGATGAACCAAGAAGGTTCAAAAATAGCATATTTACAACGGTGGGTTGTCGTGTTGGGGGTGGGGCACCGTAGAGGGAGAGGAGTTTTGTGCTCTAATGGAATAGTTACAGGATTTCTTTTTTAATTTTTAACTTAAAAAAAATTTCTTTTTTCTTTTACTTTATAACATATTTTTAAAATATTTTTTTGGACTAAAAAATACCAGATGTCGGTATTTAATTCGTCAAATAGCCATGTCATCGCAAGTGTATTTCACACACTTTATATTTTTAGCTTATTGTCAAAAAAATGTTTAAATGGTTCAATTTTGAAAGGGTAGAGGTGTTCAATAGGTACAAGTCTTAGTTAAGGTGTCTAAATGAATTATGCAGACAACTTTAAGGGGTCGTCGATGACTTAAGCCTTATACATAATATTAAAAACGCAAAATGGTATGGTGGACCCTTATACTTGTATGTGTTTGTATTGTGAACTCTTCTACTTGTCTATTTGTCATCTGAACCCCTGAACTTATTGAAACACAATATTTTAAACACTATTTCTGACTTGGCATCCTATGTGGCATCTAATACCAGAGTGCGTGTAAAACACACCTATTAGGAGCGTGAGACCCTTGAAAAAGTGTCTAAAAGTCACATTAGGGCTTTTATAAAGCCATCATCTTCCTAGTTGGATCTAACACCATTGTTGGATAGAATATGAGGTTTTCTTGGCCTTTTATTTTTTTATCTTTTCCCCTCAAATTTCTTCTCTATTGTTATTGTCATTATACTGCTCTCTTTATTATGAAACACACCATGAAAGGCAAACATTACTCCCAAACATCTTACACTAACATTAAGCATAAAACAAAGCAAAATTTCCAAAAAATTTCAAGAAAATCAATGTAATTGACTAAAACCCAAAACCAACAAAGACACAAATAGAAGATCAAATCCAGATTAAACAACAAATAAATTGAATAACCTACCTAGATAAGTTGAAAATCAAACAAAAATAACAAAAAAGACTCAAATAATTTTCGAGATTGACCCCTGTTTCAGTCATCCACCACTCAAATGACCCCTGTTTCAGATCAAACCAAACACAAACTTATTGCCTTCCTCTCGTCCTCTTCACCTTCTCCAACCAAAACGCCTTCATTCTTACCGCCTCCAACAAGCTTCAACCAGCAACTATAAGCGAGAACCAACAACAAGAACAACAAAAATACCAAACCAACTCCGCCAATAAGTCTCAACCTTCCTAATTAAGCCACCAGCCCTGAGCTCCAGCGAGATTGTGAACAACTAGAAACAATCAGACCCCGCTCTTCCTTAGGCCTCCGGTCACCGCCAAAATTCCAATCCGATAAAATTCAAAATCAACTCCGAACTCCGACGAGATTGTGAACGATCAGAAGTCATGCCAACATTTTTTACTTCAATGAAAAGAGTAGAAGAGGTAGGAAAAAGGAAAATGTAAGGAAGATTAGAAGAAGGGATGAAGTGAAATTGTGGGGATGGAGACAGTTATAGCAAAAAGAAATAAAATTGGAAAGAAAAGTGTTGCTACATTAATCTAATATAATAAAAGAAAAAATGACGTGGAGTGACTATATATATGTGTGTCATTTTATAATCATACGTGTCATTTTATAATTATTTTTAAAATTATGTGTCAGGCGTTTGTGATACACACACAATTGAGTAGTAAAAAATGTGTTTAAAATGTTGTGTTCAATGGGTTCAGGGGTTTAGATAACAAAGGGGCAAATAGAAGGGTTCACAATACAAACACATACAAGTACAAGGGTCTGCCAGACCATTTTGCCTATTAAAAATAACATAAATATACATGAATATGAAAAGTGATGTCTAAATAGAATTTAAAGAGACATCATTGTCATTTACCTATTTGGTCTTTATAAATTATCCCAAAATTATTAATTAAACAATAAATTAAATAATACTATAATTTAATCTTAAGACTATTTGATATTATCCTTCACATCAAACCACCCATAAAAATACCTATAAAGTTTGCACACCCTTTATTATTTTCAAAATCCATTTATAAAAGTTCATTGAATTTATTATGTTATTGTATTAATTAAAAATAGTTAGCCATTGAAAAAGACCAGAGAAGAAAAAAAAATTACCTATCATCACTTCACTTAAAATTGTCAGCCAGTTCTGTCAAAAGGTACTCTTTAGAGTTAATATATTTGTTAGCATAAAAATTGCTTACATATATAATTATTGTTATAAAAAATAGTTTAACTATACTTTTTTATTTAATGGAAATAAAAAAATTAATTTTAATTTTTTCTTAAAAAGAATCAACATGATTCTTTTAGCAAATTCAAAGATATATTTGATCATTCTCACATATAATTTATTTATTTTGATTCAACGGCTAATTTAAGTTTTAAATAACTTCTTTAACATATCTAGTTGCTTATCATTATTTTTGCTATTTATTACAATAAAGAAAAAAAACTATTTTTATCAAAAAATATTTTATCTATACTCAAAGCTCCGTAGACTTTGCATAGTTGCTTGTTACTTGTTATATTCTTTCATTGTCTTTGTATTTTTATATTTAAGATTTATTGCACTTGAATCAAGTTTCTAACTTTACGAGATAATAATAAAATCGACATATATTTTATTTTCACTAGACTTCATTAATAAAATTTCACTAAATATATTATTATTATTATATTAAACTATTATATTTAAAACTCGAACTCGAAAGGTTAGATAGAATCATGAAAGTATAGTTAATAATGTTTTGACCGTTAGGTAGCTAACTCCCGCCACTGTACTTGTACTACTAACTATTATTAATATATATTTACTCACAAAGGACCACTTTTTTTTCTTCAAACCATAAAAAAAAAAAAATCAGCTCAGATTTGGAATCTGTAAATTTGACCAAAAAAAAAAGAAAAGAAGCCATAAATACATAACAGATCTTTCTTTTTTTGCTTTTTCTATGGATAATATCAGCTGGTGGAGGAATTATGAAGGGATATTAAAGACTTTTTACCCTGTGTTTTTGGGTCAAGTTGTTTCTTTTGTTATGGCTTTTATGAGCTTCACTTCTTCTCTAGTGGCAAATCTTGGTAAGTTTGATTTTCTTGATTTTCACTTTTTGGGGTTGAAGCTGGTGGTGGGGTGGGGGTGGGGGTGGGGGGTAGGGGTACTTTTTTTTTTTGTTGAATTATTATGATTTATTTAGTTTTAGGCTAAATGGGGTTCTGTTTATTAATGAATCTTGATAATCCGTTGCTTTAATTTGTTTGATTAGTTTTGACTTGATATGGACTTTAAGAAATGAAGGAAAGATTGAATCTTGTTAACTTAAACTAAACTAAAGTTATATACTTCCTCCGTTTCACAAAGAATGGTCTAGTTTGACTTGACACGAAGTTTAAGAAAATAAAGAACGCTTTTGAATCCTATAATCTTAAATTAAAGTTATGTGAGATGTACAAAATTGTCCTTTAATCTTGTGGTCTTAAACATGTCACGTGGAAAACTGAAATTAAAATGTTACCAAAAAAAGAAAGAGGTCATTCTTTTTTAAACACACTAAAAAGGAAAGGAGGTCATTCTTTTTTAAACAGAGGGAATAGAATATATCTAAATGTTATTTGATTTTGTGGTCTAAAATATGACATGTGGAAAATTGAGATTAAGAAGATGCAAAAAATGTAAAGATGTATTTTTAAAAAAAAAAAATGGACTAAAAAGGAAGTATGACGAACAAATTGAAACGGAGTGAGCAGATGAGAAGCATTTTGTTGATTATTTGTGTTTTACATTTGTAGGTGCAAATACTCCACTTTCCCTGTCATTCTTCTCTTACACAGCTTTAGCTTTGGTGTATGGAGGAATCATGATTTACAGGAGGCAGAAATTACAGGTATTTTGTTACTTCCTCTGTATTAATTTGTTTGTCTGGTTTTAATTCGGTTCTTAATTTAAGAAAGTAAGTAATACTTTTGAATGTCTTAAACTAAAGATAACAGAATGTACTGAAATCTCCTTTAATCAGCGGTCTTAAACATGTCCCGTGGAAATTTAGAATTAAAGAAATGCTAAGAAAAAGGAGAAGATAAAGGCTTTCTTTTCGAAACGGACTAAAAAGGAAAGTAAGACAAACAAGTTGAAACTGAGGGAGTCTTATTCAAGAGTGTATTTTTATATTGCTTAAGTAACAAACATAACTAACAATAACTATACGCCCTCAATCACAGGCGGGGCTAAAAATTTTAGTTTATGAGTTCTGGACTATAGGTATTTTTGCTTAGTGCGTTCTCGTTAGATTATTTGTACATTTAACACAAATACAAGGTTCAAACAAAAGTTACTGGATTCTGCTGAACTTGTAGCCACCATTGTGGCTCCACTCCTTCCCTCAATCCCAGACTAGCTGGTTTTGATATATATATTTGGATCAGTTCATTCCACTACACAATAATACTGACATTGATGAACAAATTTGTAAACAACTCATTAAAATTTGTTCATTGTTATGCTATAGTAGTGAAAATAATTCATGAGTTTCACTTTCTTTTAAGTGAAGTTTGTTTTTAGTTTACGTAATGGTTACCGATTGAATATTGTCTTGAGTTTGCAGGTTCCTTGGTATTGGTATGCACTTCTAGGCTTAGCTGATGTCCAGGGAAATTTTCTTGGTAAATGGACATTCTCCGCTAAATGGACATTCTTAACTTGTTCCATATTAACTCTTGAACCATTACTGTGCTCACAACATTGACGTGAAGTGCCATCTATTCGTGCAATAGATATCGTTAAATTTCCTTTTGTTTTATGAAATTCGAGGTTTGGAACTTAGTTTTGGAGAAAGTTTAGTTTTTTTTAGTGCATGTTGGCTAACTGATACCGATATTCTTAACTCTACTTAACTGCAAATTAGGTGTTAGTTCTGTAGTAAGAACTTTGGGAATAGGTAAGTTCCAACCTATTTTAGTATATGCTTCCTCCGTTTCAATCTGTTTGTTTGGTTTTGACTTGACATGGACACGGAGTTTAAGAAAGTAAAGAAGACTTTTGAATCTTATGGTCTTAAACTAAAGATACATAGAATGCACCAAAATTCCCTTTAATCTTGTGGCGTTAAACCTGTTAAGTGGAAAAATGGAATTAATGAGCAGTCAAAAAAGAAAAGAGTCATTCTTTTCTAAACGGACTAAATAGGAAAGCAAGACAAACAGATTGAAATGGAGGGAATCATAATTTGATCAAGTGGTTGTTCTTCTTTCATAGCTCAATTAGTCCTCTGTATTGTGGTTGAAAATATGTGGTAGAAAAGTTTCCCATAGTAATTTCATGTCGTTGTATGATTTTTAGAACTTTAATGTAGTCACAATTATCCACAATACGAAACTTAACTTCCGTTGAATGTATTGCAGTAAATAAAGCATATCAGTACTCATCAATCACCAGTGTGACCATACTGGATTGCTGGACTATAGCATGGGTGATAATTTTGACGTGGCTATTTTTGGGCACACGATATTCTCCGTGGCAATTCTTTGGTGCAGCAGTCTGCTTAGGTGGTCTTGGACTTGTGCTTCTATCCGATGCTAATGCGAGTGACGGAAGTGGTACTTGTCTGTTTCCTAAAATGATTTATTTAGGTCGTAAATGAAAAATGTTTCTCATATTTGATTTCCTTGAGTTCTCGGAAGGACTTCTATTATGAGAGGAGTGGAGAGGGTGGATGGCAGAGAGAAGCTGATTGCCACTCCTAAGCGGGAAGCGCCTAATTAAGGAAATTGCTTATGGTTCGATATTTTCAATTGCAGGTGGTTCCAAACCTATTCTTGGTGATATATTTGTCATCGTAGGGACGTTTTTCTTTTCAATGAGTAATGTTGGTGAGGTTAGTGTAATTTGTCTCTTCATATTTTCAAGACATACACGAATAAACATTCAAACTTGGTCTCAGATGGTTAGTAAGCACTCAAACTTTGAGAGTGCACATCTAGAGACTTCAGCTCGTCTCCACTGTGTCAGTTGAACACTTCGGAGTGCATACTTGCCGGATGAGGCCAAGTTTGAGTGTATGTTTATATTATGTTTATTTTCAAATGTTTCCTTTCCACCGGATTGTTACTCTAAATATAGGCATAAACATGTTCTTATAGAGAAATTTATGATATGTTTAAATATAATTCACTTTGGTGCAGGAGTTCTGTGTGAAAAAGAAAGATCGTATTGAAGTGGTTTCCATGATTGGTCTTTTCGGCTTGCTTGTTACTATAATTGAGATGTATCCTTTCTATCTAAAAATTGTATATTTCACATTGCATTATGTACAATCTCAACACAAAGAAATCGCGACGAGCATAATTAATGACTTAACTTTCTCTCAGACCAATCTTAGAAAGGAAGAGTTTGGAATCAGTCAAGTGGTCTGCTGAGATTGTAAGCAACTTAAAGTCGTCTTCTTATATTTGCTCCACTAATATCGTTTTTGTTTTCTGAAATATGATTTTCTTGGGCTGATGGTCTATCGGAAACAATCTCCTTACCTCCATGAGGTAGGGGTATGATCACCGTACTGCCCTTTAGTTTTTGTGCTACTTGCTAAACATTAAGTATTGTAGTAAAAATCTTCATTCCAAGTGCTGGATAGTCTAGAAACTTGAATAATTTGAGAAGTTGGTCTGTAAGTCTTCATCGCTAACCAGAGCTCGTAAATAGTTAAAAATATGAAATACTGGAAAAGATTCGGGTCATAACTTGTAATTCTTGATCTTCTTATCTCTTAAGTTAAGCAGTGAAAGAAATGCCTTAGTTCAATATGAAAATCTTTTTCAGATATTAGCCTTCTGTGGCTATGCAGTGGCAAGCTTTATGTTCTACACCTTAGTTCCGTTTCTTCTCGAGGTAAAACACTCACTCTTCATCATTCCATCCACAGAATTTAGCATAGTGGATGTGTGTTTGTTGTCGGATATTTGGTTCATCGTACTAAAGTAAGGCACGAGTAATTCAAATGCAGATGAGTGGCTCAACCTTGTTCAATCTATCTCTTCTCACATCCGATGTGTGGGCAGTTGTCATCAGAACCTTTTTCTACAAGCAAAAGGTACTTTTTATCCATTCTTTTCCCCATATTCAACGAATTTTGATGGTTTTCGCCACACTTGCAGCTCTCAGTGTGCTGATCACTCTTAATTGAAAATTGCAGGTTGAATGGCTGTACTTTGTTGCTTTTGCACTTGTGGTTACTGGACTGATCATATACTCGAAAACGTATGTTCATGCTCTTTAAATTCGTTATCTTATCATTGATTATGAACAGGGATGAGGTAAAGTAACACACTTGATTGCAAAATTCATACTAAAGTGAAAAAAAAGTAAACATTGTATAATTCATCAGCTGTAATAAGTTAGTAGAACCTGAAAATGAAAAAATTCTTAGTTTCCTAAACCATCTACATTCAATACCGTCACATGAATCGTAAATGCATGGATGTGATGTATTATACTCCAAGTCCATGTTTTTTCCCATTCAGAACTAGAACATGAAGAAGAAATTAGAAAATCGCACCCAAGGGTGTCATCTAGCTGTCAATAAAATGAGTGATAACCTTGGGGACTAAATTCAAATCCCAACGGAGACAAAAAAACATTAGGTGACCTCTTCGTATCCCATCTGCCTAAGCTTTGGCAGACACAATTACTTGTACTTATGCATGTACTTGTGAAATAGTCGAGGTGCAGTAACTGCTATAGCTAGTTGGAGGCTGAAAAATTCGCGGAAACGCATAATCAGATATTCTTTTGGCCAATCATAACTGTCTTTTGCAATAAAAAGAAATCATTGTTGTTGCTAATACAACTTGTTTGTTCATCAACAGTGAGAAGGATCATGTAAATGCACCAGCTAATACTGAAGAAGCTGATCAAAGATACCAACTTCTTAATGAAGATGAAGAGCAAGCTGATCATAGACGTCATGAAACTATTTCATAACTAGTTGAATAAATCAAGATTCATTGGAATTACATGTAATTTACATTTTCTTATTCTTCTGAAATTGTTCAACATCTATATAATTGGAGTTTAATTTTTTTTTTCCATCTCTCCTCTTAAAACTTCAGAGTTCGTTCACTTTTTTTCAAACCATTTGGCATTTGGTTCTTACTCCCTCCGTTTCTATTTGTTTGTCTAGTTTTGACTTAACACAAAATTTAAGAAAGCAGAGCAGACTAGTCAAGATGCCTTTTAATCTTGTGCTCATAAATCTGTCATGTGGGAAGTTGAAATTATCTGAAACGGACTAAAAAGAGAGTAGAACAAAAAAAATGAAACGGAGGGAGTACTATTTATCGTTTGACCAATGTGTATACTTGTTTCTTCATAATTCTACAATTAAGAAGCAAATTAAGTATCGTAATTGTTAAGAATACAATTAAATAACAAAAGCATGTTCTCCCTAACTCTAACTATTTAAATTGTAGATGAGATTATCAAAAACTTCTACATGGTATCATAGCACTGAGGGCCCTAACTAAATTTCAACCTCATTTTGTACTATTTTTTCTATTAATATATTATTTTGTGCTCAGATTTGCGATCTGTGACAGTGACCATATATTATTTTTTTTCATCTGTTTACTGTATTATAGAAGCTCTTTTTAGTTGAAGTTTCTATTATTTGCTATTTTTTTGTTACTTTTTCTTATAAAGTTTTGATTTTTTTTGCTTTGGGGTGGGGTGTTTTTTAGCCATGAGTAGGAGCAGCTGGTGGAGGAATCATGAAGGCATATTGACAACTTTTTACCCTTTGTTTTTAGGCCAAGTAGTGTCTTTTGTTAGGGCTCTCATTAGTTTTGCTTCCTCTCTAGTGGCAAATCTTGGTTAGTTTGAACTTTTTTTGGATTATGAGTATGATTAATTTGTTAAGCTAAATGGGGTTTTGTTAAAAAAAAAAAAGAATCTTGATATATTAGAAGCATTTTGTTGATTATTTGTGTTTTTGCATTTGTAGGTGTAAATACTCCACTTTCTCTGTCATTCTTCACTTACACAGCATTAGCTTTGGTGTATGGAGGAATCATGATTTACAGAAGGCAGAAATTACAGGTACTTTGCTCCCGCCATAGATTTTGAAGTTAGAAACTTAAAAATTTGAATTTTCGAAGTTATGTTAGCAAACAATGACACTTTATTTAGTGAATTGGCATTAACAAGTTTGTGAACAAGAAATGTTTGTTCTTGTGCTATAATTGTGGATTTTGTTGAATGCTGTTTTTAGACTTTTCTCATTGTAACAATGTACCGTTAGGAAAATGATTTCGGAGTATCAGTCTATTAAGTGTATTCAGTTTTTAGTTATACATGACGGTTATGAATTGAATGTTGTCTTGAGTTTGCAGATTCCTTGGTATTGGTATGCCCTTATAGGCTTTGCTGATGTCCAGGGAAGTTTTCTTGGTAAGATGCTTCTCCGTTAAAGAGATATTCTCTGCATTTCCCATATTAATCAAAGCTAGTCGTGCACTGAATGAACTCGTTTTCATTACTTCTGTTGGATTTATTGCAGTAAATAAAGCATTTCAGTACTCATCAATCACCAGTGTGACCATACTGGATTGCTGGACTATAGCTTGGGTGATGATTTTGACGTGGCTATTTTTAGGCACACGATATTCTCCATGGCAATTCTTTGGTACAGCAGTCTGTTTAGGTGGTCTTGGACTTGTGCTTCTATCAGATGCTAAGGCGAGTGATGGAAGTGGTACTCGTCTGTTTACTAAATGTTTATTTAACTCGTAAATAGGAAAATGTTTCTTATCATCTAATCTTTCCTTGAGTTCTCGAAAGGACAAGGAATGGAAAGGGTGGATGGCAGAGCGAACAAGCTAATTGCCACTCCTAGGCGGGAAACGCCTTATTAAAGAGATTGTTTAGTTTGCTTATGCTTCGATCATTTTCAATAGCAGGCGGTTCCAAACCTATTCTTGGTGATATATTTGTCATCATAGCGACATTTTTCTTCTCCGTGAGTAATGTTGGTGAGGTTAGTATAATTTGTCTCTTGACAGTGCATACCTAGGCACCTCAACTCGTCTCTACTGAATTGTTATTCTAAATATTAGCTTCGGTGCAGGAGTTCTGTGTGAAAAAGAAAGATCATGTTGAAGTGGTTTCCATGATTGGTCTTTTCGGCTTGCTTGTTACTATAACTGAGATGTATACTCTCTACCTAAAAGTTGTTTTTTCACATTCATTTCTTATAGCCGCGGAACCTTGAAATGTAAAGTTTCTCATTTTTAAACTTTTTCTCAGACCAATCTTGGAAAGGAAGAGTCTGGAGTCAGTCAAGTGGTCTGCAGAGCTTGTAAGTGACTTACATTCGTTGTCTTATTTTCGCTCCTCTAATATCGTTGTTGTCTCTCATTTTTCAGATAGTAGCCTTCTGTGGCTATGCAGTGGCAAGCTTTATGTTCTACACGTTAGTTCCGTTTCTTCTCAAGGTAAAACGTTCACTCTTCATAGTTCCATCTGCTGAATTAGCATAGTGGGGATGTGTATTTGTTGTCGGATATTTGGTTAATCGTACTAAAGTAAGGCACGAGTGCAGATGAGTGGCTCAACCTTGTTCAATCTATCTCTTCTCACATCTGATGTGTGGGCAGTTGTCATTAGAACCTTTTCCTACAAGCAAAAGGTAGTCTTTTCCCTGTATTCAACGAGTTTTGATGGTTTCCGCCACCCTTGCAGCTCTCACTGTGCTGATCATTCCTAATTGAAAATTGCAGGTTGAATGGCTGTTTTTTGTAGCTTTTGCACTAGTGGTTACTGGGCTGATCATATACTCGAAAACGTACGTTGTGCTCTTTGAATTCCTTATCTTATTTAGAAAATCGCACCCAAAGGGTGTCAGTTAGCGATCAATGAAGTGGATGATAACCTTAGAGACAAAAAAAGCGCTTCAGCATTAACTGCTATAAGCTAGTTGGAGGTTGAAAAACTCGCGAAATGCCTAGTCAAATCGTTCTTTCGCCAACCAAAATTGTCTTTTGCAATAATAAGTAGTCATTGGATTGCTAATACAACTTGTTTGTTGATCAACAGTGAGAAGGATCCTGTAAATGCATCAGCTACTATTGAAGAAGCAAATGCAGATGATCAAAGGTACCAACTTCTCAATGAAGATGAAGAGACATGAAGCTAGTTGTATAATCAAGATTCAGTGTTTACTTGTTACGTTTCGCTTCACGAGAATCAATTTGATTGAATACTAAAACTTGTGATTTGGCTCTCGAGAAGTGCAACACGACAAGTAAAAGTGAATAGAGTGAGTATAGAATTATTAAACCACAAAACAGTTATTATGAACTACACAAGACTCAACTTGTTAGATATTACCGAGGTTTGGTGAGTAGCATGTTGAATCTATGATCTCTATCATTTTCGGATATGTACTCCCTCCGCTGCATTTTATGTGGAGTGATTGATTGAGCATATAGTTTAAGAAATTAACAAAGACTAATTTTAGCATACTAGTAAAATATATGCAAATTAAGGGCCCGTTTGGCCATGCGATATGGTATCATGATATGAAATCATGATATGGTATCATGATATGGAATCATGAGATGAAATTGAAGGTTTGTTTGGACATGCGATATGGAATTTTTGTGTTGTATATTTTCTCATAAACATAAAAATCCCATAAGTTGTAAAACTATTAAAATAGCCCCAATTGTTTATTCAATCTTATCAAATAAACAAAAATTATAAAATCGCATAATAAATTATTACAAAGTTATTTGTTCTTCAGTTAAATAATTGTTTCATCTAACTTTAATTTAATTAAAAAAAATTGAACATAAATTGTACTTGATATGTTCATATCTCTCAACTACTCTTACAAATAACCTATAAAGTAGAAAAAAAACATACATTAGTGAGTAAATATTAACTTAGAAGTTAAATGCACTAAGATAAAAATTAACAAACATCACTAACTTCTAACTATTTACAAGAAAAATCAATAGTTAAATATTATTGAATAACGAAATTTTAAAAAGTTACCACAAGTTTGAGTCAAAAACACTTCTAATAAAATTTAATCAAAAAAATTATAACTAGTCCACTTGACTAAATATTAATAACTAATTGATCAAATTTTCCTAAGTCCTCAATCAATTGGACTTGATATCCTTCAGTCATGTGAACGAACATTTTGCAAATACTAAGATTAAGAAAGTGCGGCACCGCCAATGAAAATTGTCTTTTATCAATATTATGCTTAGTCATAAGATTAAGACGTTTTTTTTTATTATGAAAAATCAAAAAAGTATTACTCCCTTTGTTCTCATTTATATTCACCAAATGAATTTCTACTTTATCATTTATATTCACCAAATTTAAAGTGATAATAAATTTTAAAAAGGTGAGAATAATAAATTTTAAAAAGTAATGATGTGATTATAAATTTTATTTACATATGAAACAAATGGTTAGTAGATATAAATGTGGGGTTGTTTTAACAAAATATAAACTCATGGATCAATTATTGTATTAAAATATCTCAAATCATGATATGAAATCACATGGTGATTCCATATCATGGTTTTTGGAGAATATGATATCACCTCTCATGATATGGAATCATGAGATGAAATCAGCGTAAAATCGCATGTCCAAACGCTGATTTCATCTCACGACATCATATCGTGATAGGATATCGCATGGCCAAATGCCTACTAAGTTCCAAAATTATCACTACCAAGACTATGATGTCTCCCTCCTTAATCAAAAGGTCTCGAGATCAAGATTTGTATATGAAAGACAATATTTGGTAGGGAGTGTTTTCACTCTAATGGGTCTTGCACAAAGTTAATCTGAATTAGTGAAATCTCAACATGGGTATTAAGATGTGCTGAAATTATCCTTTTAAACGAACGGTGATGAAAGTTCTCCTTATCTTTTTTATTTTCATTTTTTGGATATTATGATTTATGACTGATTGTGTTATGGAGTTATTATTGTAGTCAAATTGCAATTACTTACAATTTTTATTATAAAAAACAACTTCCAATTAGTATCTTTTTTTTCTTTCATTATTTATTGTGAGTTGGTTATACTTTATCCACGTCATATTATTAGTAAAGAAAAACGTTCAATACTTGCTATTTAATAACTATGCTAACATGAAATAGCAAGTATCTGAATTAGCATCAGATAAAATAATCGAGATATTCGTAAATACTTGTATTAGTTCAAATTTCGATAAATAAAGTTATTTGTAACTTGTGTTAGTTTTACGTAGCAAGTGAAGTTAGTGAAAATTGGAAATAAGCACAAATTGACGCAGATATCATGTTAGATAGAAACAAATAAATAAAGCAAAATTATACTACCTCCGTCCACTTTTAGTTGTCGCATTGCTTTTTTCGAAAGTCAATTTGACTATTTTTCAAAGTTAAATTAGATTACATTAATTCGATATGCAAAAACTATAGAAAAAGTACTATAAATTGCAATGTTTTACATAGCAATATGATGAAAAAAAACATCATAAAGGGTGTGTTTGGTATGAAGGAAAATGTTTTCCATGGAACATGTTTTCCTAGAAAATGTTTTCCTGGAAAACAAGTTGATTTTTGACTTATTTTCTCATGTTTTGTTGGTGAGTAGAAAATATTTTTCGGAAAAGATTTTTAGTGTTTGATTTATGAATGATTTTTTTTTTTAGAATATCTTTTATTTTTTCTAGGGTAGAAAATAATGTTTGAAATTGAAAATATTTTTTAAAAACAAATTTAAATTTTTTTTGGGGGGTGCGGGGGGGGGGGGGGGGGGGGGGGGGG
>NC_064288.1:54795353-55001462 GCF_019186545.1 Solanum stenotomum
TTTTTTAAAAATAAACTTAAATTTATTTTTTTTTGGGGGGGGGGGGTTGGTAGGGTTGGGGTGGGTGGGGGGCTAGGTAGGAGGTGCGAGAGGGGGGGTCAAGGTAGGGTGAAAAAATAAAATTTTGAAATGGAAAATATTTTTTAAAACCAAACTTAAATTATTATTTTTTTTGGGGGGCTGGTTTGAGGGTAGGAACAAAATAAATTGATTTTTTCAACAAAAAAGTAATTGTAATTTGAAGTTGGAAGAAAGTTTTGGAAAATGTTTTCCTTAAGTTTTGAAGGGAAGTCATTTTCCTTAAATTTGAGGAAAATGAGTTGATTTGGAAAATATTTTCCAAAACATTTAACCCAACCAAACATGAGAAAATTAGAAAACAGAAAATGTTTTCCTTCATACCAAACACACCCAAAATGTTGATCAATTTCTTTTAGTATGAATCTAAAAAAAAGAAAAAACATGACAATTAAAAGTGAATCGAAATAATATATATTTATCTATATATATATAATCATCTCCCCGAAAAAACCTCTCAATTAATCATTGAAAATATTTATCAAATCCAATGGAGCAGAGTCAACCACCGCCGACAACGCCGGCGCCGGTGACACCCATTTCACAGCCAACTGAACAAATTCCGACATCATCTCCGGCTCCACCACCTCCTTCCTCCACCGCAATCAGTCAACTTCCTTCTACAACAACCACTACATCAGTAGCATCACAGCCAGTAAACCTAAACCCTACCACCACCACTTCAGCTACTAAAACCATTGTCACCACCACCATCACTTCAGGTACTAAAACCGTCACCACCACCACCATCAGTCCCGGCGGTACCATCACTGCTGCCGCCGCAGCACAGCAGCAAAACCCTTCAGCAGCCACTTCACAAAATGCTCAAGCAAGGCAACCCTTTGGCCGGACATGGCAACAGCCTTCACCTTTTCAACACTTTTCGTTACCTCCTCCACCTCCCCCACCACCACCTCACTCGTCGTCATCATCTTCTTCGATTTCGTCTTCTTCGGTGTCTATGCAAAACCAAAACCCTAGAGGTGGTATGGCTATGGGAGTACCTGCTCATCACCCTAGTAGCTCTTTCTCTTCATTGACGACGCCTTCTTATGGACAGCAATTTGGTGGTTTAGGTCGCAATTTGCCTGATTCTACGCCGCCCACCTCAACTACCTCACAGGTACTAAATTTTTCGCCTTTTGGCCCATCCTTTTCGTATGTGTATGCAATTGCAATTGTATGTGCCTACTATATTGTTTTGGTTTCTGAACAGCGATTTTTTTTTTGCAATTGCAGCCTAATTTATAAACTAATAATCTGCTAAAGGTAACCTCTGAAGGTCATTCATTATTAAAAAGGAGAAATTTAAAGCAGTAAAATTACTGAAACAAGTTTAGAGGAGCTCCTGGGGTAGTGCTAGATAAAGTGGATATAAAGATTACGGTGCTCGTTGAGTAGTTGAGGTGCATGTAAAATAGTTTTAGCAAAAAGTTAGATGAGTACCATGCTACGGCTAGAATGCAAACAATTCGATTTAATTACAATAATAGTTCCACATTATTGGGTAATAGAGAATCAAAATTGAAACTTTTAACATGTGTAGGGCGTAATGATGGATGTAGCCAACTGGATCAAGGCAATGGATTGTGATTTTACCATGCAAGGTTCAATTCCATCGTTCATCTACTTTTATTTCGGAGACACAGTGCAAAGTACCATAGTCAGTAGCGGGGTAAAGCTTAACATATTTGTGTTGGGGATAATTGACCATGCCATTATATTTGGTCAATACCCATGATGATTGGTGTCATCTAATGATTTTCTTGCTGGGCATGCCAAAACTTTAAACGGCAGACAAAAAATGATCTGAGGGAGTACTTAATAGTAAGAAAGACATAAAATGATTCAGGTTGCTTGATTTAGTATTCTGAGTCTGATCTTATGTAGGAATTAGGAAAGAGGTTTGCATTTCATGAACTGTAAGGTGATTTTGGATCTTGGTCACTCTGGTTTATGTGGTTAGGTCTGTTTTTGTTCAAATATGAATATGGTTCTTGAGTTAGGAATTTGCATACTTTGAATTTTTGTGTGAATTCACACCTCTGGGTTCTTGATTTACATTGTATATTGGATATTAACTGATTCTTGTTATCTGTAGGTGAGGCAGCCTATACAAGGAATGCATGGGATGGGAATGATGGGATCACTTGGTTCAACTTCACCGATGCGTCCTGCAGGGGTTTCTCCTCAGCAACTGAGACCTGTCTCCTCTTCGATTAGACCTCAGACAAGCATCAGTAGTCAGTCTGCTGCTACACAGGTCAGTAATTCCTTATGAGAGATATCAGTTCTTTGTACTTCCTTTTAATATTTGGTTGTTTAGGTTCAGGTAGCTGTAAAATATTGAGGTTATTTGTTTCTTCTTCATTTACCCTTTCAGAATTTTCAAGGCCATAGCATGTTGAGGGTTCAGTCAGTCGGATTTCCGCCGTCCCAATCACATACTACCTCTCAAAGTCCAAGGAAACAGACTCAGCCATGGTTATCTTCAGGAGCACCGGGGAAGCCCCCTTTGCCGACACCATCATTGAGACCTCAAATTAATCCTCAGTCTTTGCATCAAAGGTCCCATATTCTTGCACCGCATCAGCATACTGTTACTACTACATCTTCTGCCCAACAGTCACAGTCACAGCCTTCAGCCTCAAGTCAGTCCCAAGATCATTTGGGGCAACAGATGCCTCCATCCAGGATTCAACAATCATTATCTAATCAACCACTTGGCCGAGGTCAGGGTATAGGAATCCAGAGACCTTCATCACATGCATTGATGCAACCCACTGCAGTCCAGCCAGGACCACCTAGTAAAGCTGCTACCACTTTAGAGATGGGAGATCCTTGTACTAGGATTCTAAGCAAGAGAAGCATCCAAGAGATTGTGACCCAGGTTAGTGTAGACATGTTAAACTCGCCGTCTCCCAGTGTTGAGAATATTTCATGATCTACCTGATTTAGAGTCTTTTTCTTGAAATTATTACTATATATACCAATTTTTTTAATAAGTAGTCCTGTATAGATTGATGGAATTTAAAGGAGAACATATGTTCAGGCTTTACCTGTTTTCACTATGTCGGCATGTATATCATAGCTGGATCACTTCACAACGTTAATTTCCTGCATGCTATTTCTTGCCTGTCAAAGGAGGAGGACCTTCCACCATAAATTACGAATTTGCATTTTGCTTGTTTGATTCTCTTATCAGTGATTGGGACTTGGGATGAGGCGCAGTTGTTGGTTGTTTTCTTATGAGTACTAATCTTGAAGTTCCATGAGATAGGTGTTTTTGAAACTTGTGTTGAAGTAAGATTATTAAGCTCCATGTCAGTTGATAGGATGAGATACTTTTGCTTGCATTGTGTTGAGAATGCAGCTATACTAGATTCAGTAATTGAGAAGTTATTACTATTAACTAGATGATGTAGCTGATAAAATATGATACACAGATACAGTTGCTTTTTATTTATCGTATCCTTTAGTTTGAAATAAAGTCTTATTAAAGAATTTATCTAGTCTTATCTTTAGTCTAGTCTTACCATTTTAGTTAGATTTATGATTTAGTCTACTCTAGTCTTGTCATTTTAGTTAGATATTAAATTCTGGTATGTTTTTATTTGCTTAGATGTCTTTACTTGATCAGTAGAACATTCGTGCATTTTGTGTGGGAAGACATGTGTAACAGATGTATTGATTTGATATTACAGTCCTCTTTCTATTTATCCCCTTCCTCCTCCTCCCTTCCCTCCTCTCTCTCTCTCTCTCTCTCTCTCTCTCTCTCTTATTCTTCTCTCTCTGTACTCTTTCTCCCCTTCTTGGTCTCAGTTTTTGGTGCTATATCACACTAGGTAATGTTTATTGGCTCTTATATTGTCAGAATTTGCTGCCCAATGGCAAGATTGTACATATGATGCCTTCCTAAGTAGTGATGTTGCTTGTAAAGCTTTATCCTGTTAGCTTGCAAACTGAGATTATTTAGATGAGGGAACCAGTAATAGGTAGCTTTCCAAGTCTTTCTACCTATAATTCTTGAAGAGGCAAGTTGGCAAACCACTTAGGAAGATGTTTCAGCTTGATAGGGGATTACAAGGCAGGGAACCAGTAATAGGTAGCTTTCCAAGTCTTTCTACCTTACTTCTTGAAGAGGCAAGTTGGCAAACCTCTTAGGAAGATGTTTCAGCTTGATAGGGGATTACAAGGCAGGGAATTGAACCCCCACTACGAAGGTGAAAGTTTAGGTAGCCAAACCAACTAGGCTACCATGATTCGGCATGATAGCGACTTCAAGTTTAGCAGTATAAATTATGACTGCTTGTCTGCTACTCTGGAAGTTAATCTCAGTTATGCTGACTCGTCTGTAAATTGGTAGGGAATGAGTAGTCACCATTTACCCGAGTGTAAGGCAGCACTGCAGCTGTGGATTTTCTGGTGTGCAGTCCGTTGTAGCTTTTGGCTGTAGTACAGGAAGATTTCACTAGAAACAGTGGTTTAACTTTATGAGGATGTGCTTTTGGTTTTGAATAAACCAAATGAGTGCAATGAATGATGTGTGGGTTAATCACACATCCTAAATAATGGTGTTTACTCTGTAATATACTGTCAGGCTATTGCGTTAACAGTAATTACTAGCTATGATTTATCTGCTTGCAAACTGTTACTAGCATATTTTATTTGCCAAATATGAACTAGCATATTCTGATTGCAAACTGTCAAGAATTAGATGTTCAATTTGCAATCAGATTATGCTAGGTCTGATTGGAAGGATTCAGCTCTAGCTAGTAAATGTATGCAAACAAGATACGGAAGGATAAATATTGTTGAAAGCTTTTGCTGTTTATAAGCTTGCAGGATCCATTGATAATGTACATACTGAATCCATACATCCCATTGTGTAATAGTGATACTTCATCATAGTTGGAAGCTGGTGAAAATTTTTGTAGTTATAAATTATGATGGTGTCTGTGCTAGCTTGAATCCAATGGGCAGACCACAAGTATAAGTGCTAGGTCAACATGCCTATCAAGGTTTGAGTATATGGAAACTGAGTGCTCGGATTGGGATTTTGAACCTTGTAGGGATTTAAAGCTGGGATTTTGAGGCTACCCATATACGTCAACCACCACCCCATCCCCTGGGCGACTCCGTCAATGGTATTTCTGCCAAAAAAAAGAAATTTTTTTTTTTAATCAGTCACTGGAAATGGAGTGCCTATCACTAGTTGATGTTTTGGTAAGAGTTCCTGTTTTGGACAAAGTGACTTCTTAAAGTGTAAAGGCAGGTAAGAAAAGGAGGGGCAATCATGTTGAAATCTGAGGTGTATAAATAAATATAATAGAAGAAGCCTTGTCATTCATAGTCAACTTGCAAAATGAACAAAATCTCTCGACATTTTATCCTGTCTCTCCTGCTATTTGATTTTGGTATCAGGTGTCTATTCTCTTTGCCTTTATGATTCAATTGCTTGACCTGCATCTCTCATTGACAGATTGATCCATCAGAGAAATTGGATGCTGAAGTTGAAGACATCCTCGTTGATATAGCAGAGGAATTTGTGGAATCTGTAAGTTCATATTCTAGTTGTTTCACACTGAAATATTCCTTTCAATCTGAAATCTCACCTGACAATCTGATAGGTATATTGTAAGATTATTCTTGGAAGTACTCTAGTGGGGCTGAAGTTCTGGCCATGCTTTAATAGGATAAAGCTAGCTAGTTCATTTTCATAGATAATGCCATTACTTTTTAGTTGTGCAATTCCATTCAGCTTAATGTGGTAAGATCAGGGGTATTTATCCCGAAAAAAACAAATAAAGAGAATATGGTGAGCTCAGGGGTACGCGGTTTCATTTATTGCTTACTTCCTGTTAAGTACAAGAAAGGTTGAAATTGCACCTGATCGAGGTCTCTGTTTGTACTGAACTATGAATTTCTTTGTAGATGAACACAATGAATTCTAGGAAGCAAGGATATAAGATTTTCCCTTAGATCCGACTATTCTGCATCAAGTTTTCTTTTTTGTGTTATGTAGGCAATAAGCGTATGTTCTTAGTTTTAAGGAAAATTTCAGATTTGCTCCCTTTGTCATTCAAGTCCTTGTTTTATTTATGAGATAGACTCTTCCTATGCAGATCAATGTCTTTTTTTTCTTTCAATTGGATATTGCTTCTCTTGAAATGAAATTTTATGTAAATGCCAAGCGATTTGGGAGCTCATTTCTTGTAGCTATATTATGTGTGATTCTACAAATCTAAAGGGGGGAGTACAGAGGAGGGGCTTGGAAAATTGTTGCAAATTCTCTCTTCAAATTAGCCGTTCCTTCTCAGTTTCTGTGTTACAATTAATGCGTGAATCTTTTCTGGAGGATTCATGTGACAGATAATTGATATCAACATCCAGTACTTTATGGTTACTCCAAAAATGTTGTGGCAGGAATTAAAAATTGGGAGATGGGTTGAGGGAAAGAAAACTAACGGGAGAGGCAGTATTAGTTACTTAACAGGGTGAATGCAGCTAATGGATGTAAAACAATCTTTGGGAAGGTAATATCAGCTCTAGTAGGATTTGTGAATTAAGACTCACATTTATTGAACTTGTAGCTCTGGTAACATGCGGAGGACCTGAATCTCCTTTTTAATTCGGGGTGGCTTAGGGTAGGAGGAAAGGGAAGGCTGATCATTCCTCACCTAGAAAGTAAGAGTTCTATAATGAGTTGCTCATTCATTCTACACCACGGCATGTAAAATCTGAGTTCTGAATTATTATTTTTTTCCATATTTGTTGGGTGGTTTAAGTTGATATCAGAGTCCCTTTGGACCTGTATATTCTCCAGCCAAATGACAATACTATGTTAACAGCGCGTTTCTCATTTTTGTACTGGTCCTTAACTACTTCCTGCTTGACCAGATTACCACATTTGGCTGTTCATTGGCCAAACATCGAAAATCCAATACATTGGAAGCAAAGGACATCCTTCTGCATCTTGGTAAGTTACTTTCTACTCCTGACTGGTCCAACATTATGCAGTACCTAACCTATTAAAGTGTATTTGATACAGAAAGGAATTGGAATATGACTCTCCCTGGTTTTGGCGGGGATGAAATCAGAGCCTACAAGAAGCCAGTGAGTTCAATACTACATATTTAGACTTCTTTGTGATGTAGTCTTTATTTTCCAATCTTTTCTTGTTATCTGATTGTTTCTTTTCTGGTTTCTCAGTTAACAAGTGACATCCACAAGGAGAGAATAGCAGTGGTAAGTTAAATTTTTTACTTTGTCTTATTGCTTGTGATTGGTTTCGTCTTTACGTATCTGTTTCAAAATGAGAAGATAATGTGACATTAACAGAGACAGATCCAAGATTTGAACTTTATGAGTTTATAACTGTGTTCTAAACTTAATCTGAAATTCTCAACCAATATACATGGTTTGAGTCAAAGTTACTGTTTTGCCAAACCCTGAAGTCAACCTTTGGTCCCGGTGATATATATCGGTCATTATTAGCTGATCAGTCGTTGTTCGTTTGACAGATAAAGAAATCGGCTCTCGTGGCCGAGATGACAAATGCAAAGGGCCCAACACAAACTGGTGGGAATATGAAAAGCCATTTAGCAAAGAGTGCAGCTAATATTTTGGGTTCCCCTAATGCCAAGACATGAGAGCTTGTGCATTATGATGAAAACAAAAGGCAGGAAGAATTTTTTACTGACTTCACAGTAAAATTAGGACGAGATCTTTTTACTTCCATGTTAAATTAAATTTCTTAACTTATAATTAGTATTGAGAAAAGAAAAAAAATGAAATTGTATTATTTTGTTTTTGTTCAAATGGAGAAAATGTGGGAAGGGATGTATCACTTTTATGGTGATATTTGTCATATGTAAATATTTTGTTTAACAGATTATTGACCCGTCCATTTGTTCGATTTTTGCAAAATATATATATATCGGCGTATGTATTATGACTAAGTTATCGATAAATTTCTTGTATTTTAAAATCAAACACTTCATTATTCAATTTTGTTAGGTGTTGAAAAGTCACTTGCATCAATCCATGTGCATGTGAAATTATTGAATGGATTATTATATATAGTTCCATGTAATTTCCAGGTCATATACATGTGCTATAGCGTGCAATAATTTATGTCCAACAACTTTTTAATAGCAAAATAACTAACAATATTCTCTTTACTTATATGCTTATTGTTGAGTAAACCTAATATTGTGAATAATAAATCTTTACTTGTGAGTTTTCTCGCACGCTACTTAAGTGGTGATGGCTCTATTTTTCGTACCTGGTAAAGTAAAGCTTGATTTTTTATCTTCATTTCATTGAAATGTAATGCAAAAAGTTTTTCACTCTCCACCCTTTGTCATTCTTGTTTCACTAACTAGGAGGTAATTTAAGAATATCCTTTTAGTTTGTATCAAAATACAATAAATTACATTATTATTTTTTAATATTTATTCTTTGAGTTGGATAAACCTACAATTCCTTAAAGATCCTCATCATAGATGGTTATTCTTTGTTTCTTAGTTTAACAAGAAGTAATTATTGTCTTTTAGGGTTTGATTGATGTCACATGTTGTTTGAGCTATGGAAATATTTTTTTTAAAAAAATAGAAATATAGAGTAAGGGTATGACTTATGTATAATAGATTTTTGTGATTCAGTTCTTCCTTAACTCTTGCTCATAGTGAAAACTTAGTGCACCAGACTGTTTTTTATTAATATAATAATAATAATACGACATAAATTACCATCAAATAATCACTTATTCACAAATTTTGTGTGGAGAAATGGTTTTCATGAAAAATTTATTTGGCTTTGCTCCATATTATCCTTTACGAGTATTTTAGTAATTAAGTTCTATAGAAATTAGACGATCTTATTGATCAAATTACCTAGCGTTGAACTCCTAAAACCACATAACATGCAAAGATCTTAATTGGGTCCAATATTGTGTTTTTGGATCAACAAATTGATCAAAGAAAAATCGAATAAAATCAAAATCAAATCCAATCTTGTATATTAAATTAAATCTAGAGCTCTCTTAATCCATATTAAAAAAAACAATTTAGTCTATAATTGTCATAACATTAATAGTTATTTAGAGGAAAAGAAACCCATAAAAAGGAATGAAATTTCACACTATGTATTTTGGTATCATCTTCTAAGTGATTTAATCAAAGAAAATATGCTATGGTATAAAATTTTTAATTCTCTTGATGAAAATTTTGACTATCACGATAAGTACTCCTCCATCTAGGATGGATCTAGCATATATTGTGCATGTTCACGGGTTATTATTGTACATTAACTTGAAATTTATCGAAACATATAAACTTTTTTTTCCTGAATTCGCATCTGCCTATAAGATCAACATGAAATCTTAAATTTGAGCTCTGAAAATAAAATTGTCTTTAATTTTTGGATTCTGAAAGCCAGGTGAAAAAACCAAAGAGAGTGCGAATCGAATTAGGGTGCCAATACCAATTTACTCAATTATTATTGTATATAATTGACTTGAGATCGCCGCAGTAATTTATAAACTTCAAATTATGAATTTATCGCTGCCTATAATGTCAACATGAAATATTGAGGATCAAGTTAGTATGCCAATTTACCAACTATTATTATAGAAATACATAATCTTCAAATACTGAATACACCTATGCAGCTATACCATCAATATGAGGTCTCCAATTTGAGCCTTAAAAATAAATATTATCTTTAATTTTCAAATATCAGATGCGGAGTAGAAAAAGCCAAAGAGAACACAATGTGAATCAAATTAATTAAGATATCATTTTATTCAATTATAATTATATATTAACTCGAAGTCCTTCAGAAATTTATAAATTTCAAATTATAAATCGAATTTTGTCCATAACATCAATATGAGATCTTATGTGCAAGCCTCAAAAATAACAGATATCATACATCGAGTGAAAACCACAAGGGAATCAAATTAAGATCCACATATTCTTATCTACTTTTCTTTCCCAAACTCATATATATTCACACATAGCACAACTCTATAAAACAAGAAAAGGAAAAGAAAAAAAAGGAGCTGAGTTTTTTAGAAAATTCAGCTCATCATCAGAGCTGACTCTTACAAATTCTTATCCTTTTTTTCACTTATTAATAAATCCTACAAAAAAAAATTTCTTATTCTATGATTTGATTTTTGTTATCATATTGCATTTTCATTGTCTTCTAGGTCCCAAAATTCCCCTTTTTCTTTTCTTCAAAAAAGTTTCCCTTTTGAATTTTTGAAAAGTTTTCAAGAATGTCGATTTGTGATGGTTATTTGGTGGCTTCCAACAATTCTTTTGCTAAGCAACGTGAAAAGATTATTATTGATACTGATCCTGGTATTGGTAAGAATATTCTTCTTACCCTAAGAATAAATTTGTTTAAAGTTGGGAACTTCAGCAAATTCTGCATTTTTTTTGTGAATTTTAGCTAATTTTTTAGTTAATGGTAATGGGGTTTTAATTTTGTTGGAGAAATAGAGGGCCCCTTTTGTTTAAAGCTGGGAACTTTAGCAAATTTCTGCATTTTTTTTTGTGAATTTTAGCTAATTGTTTAGTTAATGGTAATGGGGTTTTGATTTTGTTGGAGAAATAGAGGGCCCCTTTTGTTTAAAGTTGGGAACTTTAGCAAATTTCTGCATTTTTTTTTTGTGAATTTTAGCTAATTGTTTAGTTAATGGTAATGGGGTTTTGATTTTGCTGGAGAAATAGAGGGACTTTTGTTTAAAGTTGAGAACTTCAGCATTTTTTTCAGTTTCTTGATTTTGGGTGTTGTTTGTTTTTTCATGAATGAGTTTAATGTTGAGAGTTTTAGTTATTGGCTGAATTGTTATTTGATGGTGTCTAGAGAGGATAGGGACCCCTAACTTGGGAAGTAGAGAGTTGTTTCCGATAGACCCCACAAGTGGGGTACGGAGAGGGTAGGGTGAACGCAAACTTTATCCCTACTTTGGGAAGTAGAGAGTTGTTTCCGATAGACCTTACAAGTGGGGTACGGAGAGGGTAGGGTGAACACAAACCTTATCCCTACTTTGGGAGCTAGAGAGTTGTTTCCAATAGATCCCACAAGTGGGGTCTGGAGAGGGTAGGGTGAACGCAGACCTTATCCCTACTTTGGGAGGTAGAGATGTTGTTTCCAATAGACCCCACAAGTGGGGAGAGGGTAGGGTGAATGCAGACCTTACCCTACTTTGGGAGGTGGAGAGGTTGTTTCCAATAGACCCCACTTGAGGGTAGGGTTAACGTAGACCATACCCCTACTTTGGGAGTTAGAGAGATTGTTTTCGATAGACCCTTGGCGAATTGTTTATGTGATGATAATTGGGTTTGATTATGCTAGACAAATAGATGACCCTTTTGTTTAAAGTTGGGAACTTTAGCTAATTTCAGCATTTTTTTTCCAGCTTCTTGAATTTGGGTGTAATTTGTTTTTCAGGAATGAGTTTAATGTTGAAACTTTTAGTAAAATAATTGTTTGATGGTAATTGGATTTTGATTTTCTTAGATAAATTTTTTGTTAAATCTTCTACCTATTTGTTTAAAGTTGGGAACTTTAGCAAATTTCAGTCTTTTTTTTTTCAGTGTCTTGAATTAGGGTGTTCTTTTTTCATAGATAAATTTTAAGTTGATATGTTTAGTGATTTTTTTAGCTGTATTGTTTGTTTGATTAGAATCGGGTTTTGAGTTTCTTAGACAACTAGATGACATTTTGGGAAATTTTGTATTGTTTCGGGAGTTCTTATGGGAATGTGGTATCTTTTCGGGGATTTAGTTTTGTGTACTTGAAGATTCTTCTTTTTTGTTGCTAAAAGTGCAAAGGGAAGGGCAGATTCTATATAGAGAAGGGGTCCAAGTTACTTTACTGTGTCCATTTTGATAACAATAATCAGATATAATATATTCTCATTCTTTCTGAAATTTGTGAATTTTGGGATTGTTTCAGTTTGTTTTGAAGAGAATCTTTGAGATAAAGTAGCTTTTCGTCATCCTAAATTAGCTGTACTTTTAATATATGAAAGTATGCAATAAACTTTATATATGATCTTTTCTAATTTTGAGACTTCTTTTAGTCAAGGAATGTTTTGTTACTTTCATAAAGAAATCGGGAGATAGTACTAACACATAGGCACCTAAGAAATCATATTATCTTTTCTGATAAATTTCTCAAGGTAGCTTCTATAATTCTCTTGATTCTTCGGTAACAACTATAGAAGGATTTTCGTTTGCTAACTTTGTTTATGTAGTACTCACTCTTAACTATTAACAATCTGTAACATCACTCTGGGCTGGAAACTTCGAACTTCAATAATATTGAGGAAGCTAAAGTAGCAAAGATGGTTGGCTGTTATAGAACAAAAGGACAAGACTAAATAGCAATATGAGTATGCCGTGAGTTCTATACTAGAGAGAGTAAGAAAAGAAGAATCAAATAAATGCAACCTGTGAAACCAAACCAAAATCCAACTAGAGGAAAGTCGTTCTTTGATCAGAGAAAGATGTCTTCGAGAAGTGAAAACACAATGCAATAGCAGGATGTTTTCCTTGAATGTCTGATTTCCTTCTGTTTTCTTCCTTATCCCAAAAGAGCAGAGTTGATGAGGTTTCCCAGATCGAGAAGTTTGAAGGAAGCTTAGCACTTATCATAGGTTGGAACAGCTTCCCCTTTCTGTTCTGAAATCTCGTTTCCGGCAAAGTTATTTTCTTCGTGAAAGAGGAAATTTTGCGAGAGCATATCTTGTGGTGACGCTTTGGCATATAAGTTGTGTTTCATTCAAGTAGAAACAANAAAGATGTCTTCGAGAAGGGAAAACACAATGCAATAGCAGGATGTTTTCCTTGAATGCCTGATTTCCTTCTGTTTTCTTCCTTATCCCAAAAGAGCAGAGTTGATGAGGTTTCCCAGATCGAGAAGTTTGAAGGAAGCTTAGCACTTATCATAGGTTGGAACAGTTTCCCCTTTCTGTTCTGAAATTTCTTTTCCGGCAAAGCTATTTTCTTCGTGAAAGAGGAAATTTTGAGAGAGCATATCTTGTGGTGACGCTTTGGCATAGAAGTTGTGTTTCATTCAAGTAGAAACTAATGCACTTTTAGTAATATGATACTTGGTGACTCATCAACCAGGAAAAAGATAAAAGTATAATACTTAGTGATGCTTGAAAAAATATCAAGAAATTCTTTCATTTCTATCGTCTCAAATATGGGGGATAAATTGTGCCGGTGAATGAAAATGAAAGACTCATATCTCTCTCATAATAGGTATTCAGTAGGCTGAGTTGTGTTTGTGTGTTTCCTGATAAGCTTCATGTTCGATGTGGTTCCCATTAGTCACATTGGAGCTAATTTTGTTTTCGTTGATAACAGATGACAGTATGACAATACTAATGGCATTTCAGACACCAGAAGTTGAGATCATAGGCTTGACTACAATCTTTGGCAACGTTACCACAAAAAATGCTACACGAAATGCATTACTTTTGGTATGTTTTTAATTTTATTTGTATTTATCTATATTTCTCTCCTTTCATCATATTTAAAATTTCCATCTTCTAGATGTTTGTGGATCAAGTTCTTGATCAATTACTTCTTTAACTTAATTTGCAAAATGATAGTGTGAAGCTGTAGGATATCCGGATGTTCCCGTGGCAGAGGGTAGCTCTGAACCTTTGAAGGTACCGTATATTCCTTCTAACAGCAACAATTTATTCTTTTGCAATCTCACATGCTATTCCAAAGATACAAATGATTGCAGCATCACTTGAAGATACCAAACATGAAGCTAATTTTTAAACATTTTTTCTACTGCATAGATATATATTAGAATAGATTAAAGAGTAAAAACGATAATTGCTTTTACAGGATTTTTTCTGTTTAGTTTATGCTTAGTTTCCTTTCTCCCTTGTAGCTTCTCAACAGATTGTCACCTAACTCTTGTTTCTTGCTATAGGGAGGGGAACCACGTGTTGCAGACTTTGTTCATGGCTCAGATGGATTAGGCAACTTATTCTTACCTTCTCCAAACTCAAAGAAAATCGACAAATCTGCATCTGAATTCTTGGTGGAAAAAGTTTGTGAATATCCTGGTGAAGTGTCGATACTTGCACTGGGACCATTGACAAACTTGGCTTTGGTACGTTGTATCTCAAAACTTCCACAACTTTCAAGTTTCTGATTTCACCTTGCATTTACCAAAAATTCATCGTTATCTGTTGGTTAGGCTGTCAAGAGGGACTCAACCTTTGCAAGCAAGGTGAAGAGAGTGGTTGTACTCGGTGGTTCCTTCTTTGCTTTAGGAAATGTTAATCCTGCCGCAGAAGCAAATGTGAGTGATTTCTTCCCCAATGGGGGTATATAAAGAGTATAGTTTTTCCAATGTTTTACAATTCCTTTTTCAAACCTGCGTTGATATGCTTTTTTGAGCCAATGGTCTATCGGAAACAACTTTTCTCACAAAAGTAGAACACCCTTCCCAGACCCCATTTGTGAATGTACATTTGGCAGGCTGTTGTTGTTGTAATGTATTACAATGTGGAAGCATGTTTATGTAGTTGTTTGGTCCTGTAATGTCTTGCAAAAACATCTCTTTAATATTTACCATGCATTACGTAGAAATGTTTAGTTGACAACAAGTTCTCCTTGAAATTTGAGTATAATATGGGTCCTTTTTGGCATTATGCCAGCAGAAATACTAGGAATTCTTGTGTAGTATACATCATTTCATATAGTTGTGAACGTCTATAAGCTCAACGTTTTTTCCATGTTCGCTTATTCGTTATGCAAAGCTGAAGAAACGGTCTTTGTTGTATTCATTGATCCAATTTGTTACTGTTTACTCATTTGCTTAGTTTTCTGACGAAGCAGATACATGGAGACCCTGAGGCTGCTGATGTTGTGTTTACGTCGGGTGCAAATATTGATGTTGTAGGCATCAACATTACAACACAAGTCAAATTGAAAGGTGAATTTCACCGCTTAAATATGTCGAATGCTTCTATTTTTTGCTCCTTTAATTGTATAATTTTGTTCACCTCTTAAATAAGAGTATGCTTCCCTGCTTTTAGATGCTGATCTTGAAGAACTAAAGCAATCCAAAGGAAAACACGCTAAATTTGTGTGCGATATGTGCAAATTTTACCGTGATTGGCACGTGAAATCAGATGGTGTCTATGGTAATTTCTGCATTCTTATATTATTTTTGGATGACTGACAGTGCTTCTTAAACCACTTTCTTGCATTTATCTTGTGATCATCTCTTATCAATTGGCGCTCAGACTCTTCAAAAATGCTGCCACACCTATGTCGGATCCTCCAAAAATGCACCGCTTTTAGAGGATCCAACATGCACCTGACGACATTTTTGAAGAACATAGGTTAGGCACCACTGATAATAATACGCCGTCCTCTTTGCAGGAATTTTCCTACATGATCCTGTTAGCTTTGCTGCACTAGTTCGGCCTGACCTCTTCACCTTCAAGAAGGGCGTTGTGAGGGTTGAGACACAGGGCATCTGCATTGGGCACACCTTGATGGACCAAGGGCTAAAGAAGTAAGTACTTGCTATGTTACTCGGAACACTCCAAAAATGTTGCCACACCAGTGTTAGATCCTCCATAAATGCACACTCCTAGAGGATCTGACATCCATTTGTCAACATTTTTGAAGAGTCCGAGCAACACAGAGTATTTGAACTTATTTTTCTCTTGCCTATAGCGCCAAACTCTGTATTAGAACTAATAAATCGTTATACTTAGGTGGAATACGAGCAATCCTTGGACAGATTATTCCCCGGTTTCAGTTGCGTGGACAGTTGATGTGGACGAAGTTCTGGATTATATAAAGAAAACGTTAATGAAACCGTGATTACCATTGGATCTATCGGTCTCTCCCACGTGTGAATCCTGCTCGGGAGATCGAGGAACATCGTGTTTTCTAACATCTATTACAGCAATTGTTCTTAATCTTCATTTTTCCCTCCATTCCTTGCAACTAAATAAACCTCAGTTAGTTCTGGGAAATATGTAAAGGACTTATAAAATGGAGGTCATTTTCATGTATGTATTCAAATTGAAATTGGGTGTCAATTGTCATATAATTAATCTTCCTTCCATTTTTTCTTGATTTTTTATTTGGGTTCGATATTTCCATTCTGTTGCTATTGATGTCATGTTTAACCAGAGGTTTTGAGTTTGAGCTTTAGAAACAACGAAATTCTTGGTAGGGAACATTGATCCCTTAAATGAATTTTATACTATGTGAGTTTTACTTGATTTTCCTTTCCTCTTTGTGGGAAAGAAGAAATGAAATTTAGGATAATCTTTTCATAATTAGAAAAATGTTTTAGGAGTATTCACAAATAAAATTTTGGTTCATTATCAAATGCAAATATAATTTGGAATCTCTATAACAATTTTTATATTATAGAAAAAGTTTGTTAGAATTGATTTTTCATATATTATTTATAATAATATTCTATTAACACGACAAAAAAATATCCAGATAAATGATATCGTTATAAAACTTTCATTTAATTGGAAATATATAATATTAAACAAAAAGAAAAACTCATTTGATATATTAAAGTTACCTTTTTATATTTTTTCCTTCTATGTTCACGTTTACGTGCAAACTTTAATTTTCTTTTCCATTTAATAAGCAAAGTTTTTGGATAGAGTTGAATATTACTTAATCAATTTTTTTAGAGGATAAAACTTCCAAGCAACTCTAAAATTATTTGTGTTTTTTTAAAAATAGAATAAAATCTCATTATATAAAATTATTTGTGTTTTTTTTTAAATAGAATAAAATCCAAATAATTTAATATATATCATTAATGTAATCTAATCTATCATAACAAATTTATTTATCATTTATTATATGTTATCAATTCACGTCGTTCAATAGATTTACCTGTAATTACTTTATAAGTAATCTGATTGGGTAAAGTATATTACGTTTAGACCCTTAGTAAGGACCGTCCATCCGCCTCTAATCAAGAGAAAAAGAAAATGCTACATAATTTCTTCACTTTGATTTAAATAACTAAATCCCTTTACCTATAGTCAAACTTCTTTATGATAGTCATTCTCTACAAGAACATTTTACTTTAATAACCATATTTTCTATAAAACTGAACTTTCATGTTATATTATATGTTCTCTATGACAAAAAAAAAAATCGAAAACAAATAACATAGTTTTAAAAAGGTTTAACTATAGTTGACATATTTGCAATGCAAGATGCTCCAAGTACAATCATATTTTCTAAAAAAAATTAATTATCTAAGTAATACTAACATTTTTTTTTAAAAAAATGTAGAAAAGAATATATCCCATCTTTTGCATTATGGTTAATTTTCTATTTTAAAAAAAGAAAAGAAAAAGAAACCCACCAATGTGAATATGAAAATAAAAAACTTAATAAACCTTTTCCATGAACTTTGTGCCACTGACCAAATGGCCCTTTAGTTAAATTGGTAAAGATCCACTTATTATTACTCCCTCTGTCCCAATTTATATGACTCACTTTTCTTTTTAGTCAGTCCAAAAAAGAAGGACACATTTCTATATAAAGTAACAATCTAACTATAAAATATATATTTTTTCCTTAATGAAATGATTTACAGTTACACAAATTTCTATCATTCATTGTGGACCACAAGTTTTAAAAGTCTTCCTTTCTTTTCTAAATTTTGTGCCGAGTCAAAGTACCTCATATAAAATGGGACGGAGGGAGTATTATTTTATTTATTTATTGAAAAAAAAACAAATTATACTCCACCAATCAATGTCCCCTCATATTCTTTATTATTTTATTTATTTATCATATCTATAAATACGTTTATAATTCACAAACAGAATCTCACTATTTCTTCTTTTTCCCCATTTTCTTCAGTCTATTCAAACAAAATCTCCATGAAGATCTCCAACTTCTTCATTTTCTCCTTCTTCTTAATCGCAGGTACACTTTTTAAATTTAAGTTATATATTTCGTCAGTATAATTATTATTTTTTTACATTATTAATAGTGACGAAATCGAAAATTTCATGTCGTGATATTATAAATATTTTAGCGAAATCAAGAATTTTATCAAGGGATACAAGATTTAAAGATATTTCGTGTTTAATTGATCACTCTTCTGTCTATGTAGCTTTAATTATCAATGTAATTTAACATATGATTCAAGTGTAATTACATTATTAGTGACCTATATATTCAAAAAAAAAAATTATTGTCATTACATAAAAAATTTCTATTATTATTGTATTTCTTTTTTCAAATACATATATGGTATACACCAAACTTTCAGTAGCGGAACTAAAACTTTTACTTAAAAGATTTAAAATATAAAATAAATATACAAAAAAAACGAAGATTGTTCAACATTTATTATAATTACATAAAAATATAATTTTAACTACGTACAAACAATGTAATTCTGACTCCATCCTTGTCCTTTCGAAATATGTTATTATTATTATCGTCAGTGCATAGAATTTGAACAATAATACACTTTTTTTTTTATTGTTGTAATTTTTACAGGATTTTTATGGGGCCTTCGAGTTGAAGGTTTACGTCATCACCATCACCACCACCATCACCAAAATAGCCATAATAACCCAAAAAGTTACAAAAATGACCAAAAAAATCATCAATTTTATAATTTTAAACCAACAAAAATGTTTGTATTTGGAGATTCATATGTTGATACTGGTAATAATAGAAAATCAATGGCTAATTCTTGGAAACAACCTTATGGTCTCACTTTTCCCGGCAAGCCCTCCGGCAGGTTTTCCGATGGACGTGTTCTCACCGATTATCTAGGTAATTAAATATCAATATTATTATTAGTGTTACGCGTAATAATATTTGACTGAATATGAAGTTTAAGTAAATAGTTATGATTACAAGAGTGTGTAGTTTAAAAAATTACTTCATCGATTTTGTTGACGTGGCATATATATTTAAAAAGATAGTTGATTTATTGTCGTACAAATATTTATGATTTTTTAAGTTAAAAATTAGTAAAAAAAAAAAAAATCTTAGTTCTGCATGTGGTTCACAAATGCATTATATTATTCTATTATATATATATATATATAAAAAAATTAAACAGGTAGGGGATTCAGATGAACCCTGAATGTATGCTTGCTCTATCCCTGATTATATAAGTTGAGATAGAGAAATTATTTAGTTTTAGTATTTTTTTTAGATTTTAGTCATTATTCATTAGATATATTTTTGTATTTGGCATGTATGTTGTTACATAAATTACAAAAATAATATGTTTTATATAATCTCATAAGTGAGTTTTAAGATTGATGATGGTGTATATGTAATTTTATTTTTATATTGTGAAGTGAAAAAAATGTTTTTAATAGCTTTTTGATTCAAATAAAATATATTTATATAAGAAAATTAGAAAAAAATGACTAAAGGATTTACTTTTTCTGATGTGGATTAATCCTAATCTCTTTTTTTGCTTCTCCCTATGCTATTACTCTTTTCATCATTGTGTCCACTTTATCTTTATATCTGTCTTTCAACTTTTTGTTTATATTAACAATTTATTTTTTATCGATAAGGATCGTGATGGATGGTAAGTACTCTTTCATTTTTAATTAAAAGTTTGAGTTCATTTTTATTAGAGAGTGTTTTATTTTTATTGTGGGACTTTCTAATACTAATTTAAATTTAGTCAGATTTTAATATGAATAATGAATAATGACTAACGAGTGAAAAACTAAAAAAGATTATTTTTTTCTATTTATTTCTTTTTTTTCATAGTGGGTTGTTAATGAGTATATTTCCTTTTGCATTGTATGCTCTTTTGCTGGGGCTGGACATGTTGCATTATTCCTACTTTTGTTTCTTTTCTGCATCCTCTTGTCAGACTACCATAATTACTTTCTCTATCAATAAATAAATAAAAATAACTTTTTTTTATTAAAAAAATACAATAAATATGTTGCTTTATATGTGAAAGTATGACATTATGAAAAAAATTAATTAGTGCTAAACAGAGTTTTTTTTTTTCATTCATTGTCATTGTCATTATCTTGCCACTTGTTCATTGCACTTTTGTTTACTCACTATTTATGATTTATAATTTATTCTACCAAACTCAATCATGCCAAGTCTTGAGTTAGGTCTTTTAAAAAAAGTTAGGTGATGTTTGAGTCAAATTATAGATATCTCAATTAATTTTATAAATATTTTTTATCAATACTTTTGTTGAATAATTCTTTTCGTCAAGATTGTATTGGAGGCACCTTATGCTAAGTAGTGTTAAATGACATGTGTTCGATGAAAAATTATATCATTTAAATAGGTTAACTGGTTAACACATGTGACTATTTTTTTTTAATTGTGATACACTTGAGTAAATTTGTAACTCCGCATCAAGATTTAGACAAATAATGAGAAGAAACCATAAAGAACTTTTGCCTACGATAGTATCGAAGCTTGAAATCTCGTGGTTTTCAGCCTATTTTATGAACCACAAAGCCGGCACATTCTTAGGTGCGAGTTTAACTAATATCCATTGATTATGTAAATAAATTTTAAACCATGTCGATCATCTTTATCTATTGTGGAAATTAAATAAGATCTGTGTATATTCTATTTTTTCTAGACGTCATTTTGTAAGACTATATTGTACATGTTAATGCTATTATTGTTATCGTCGTCTTTATCTAACGTAGCAGATAATTTGTCTTATGCATAAGATTACTAATCTCACTCTTTATAAATAGTTACGTACCGATATTTTTTGAGCGACCTGACAATATAATAATTAATTATTTTTTTTGAATGGACAAAACAGCAAAATTCTTGGGATTGAAGTCACCAGTACCATATAGATGGATGAAATATGCAACAAATAGGCTAAGATATGGAATTAATTTTGCCTATGGAGGAACTGGTGTTTTTAATACTACAGTCCCAGAGCCAAACATGACAACTCAAATTGATTTTTTCCAAAAATTAATGGCTGAATCAGTATACACAAAGGCAGATATTGAACAATATTCATTGTTCTTGCTTTCTCTTGCTGGAAATGATTATGGTGCTTACCTTGCTAATGGTGGTACAGTTCAGGTAATTTAATATACTAGCTACAATACTTATATATGTGGTGGTCGAGTCAACTTGCGTAAGTGGTTCAGCACTTTTAATACCATCAATCTATAAATTAAGGTTTCGAGTCATATCAGAGGATCAATGAAAATACTATTCATCTTAATGATGGGATGGGGTGGAAAAAAAAGGAGTCGCTTGCACGTAGCTTGATAAATTTCATAAAATACTTGTTACCTCCGATATGGATATGACTTAAAATAAATAAAAATTGTTTAGTATTTAATTTTTTTATGCTTTCATAAACATTTTTCAATATTTTTAATGTGCACGTGTCATATAGAGTATACCACTTGCACTTATTTATAAGAGTGAGGCTTAGGCCTTAGGGGTGGTGTATATATTTTATCTGAAATCTTTGGTGGGAAAATTATCCTTTATATACTAAATCAAAATTATATTATATATATATAGATTATTTGTTTAAAAAAGAGAAAAGACATAAAAACACAATTAAAGTTGTCTCATATTTGCATAAAGACACCTTAACTGTTAAAGTGTCCTATCATCCCACAAAACTATTTAATATCGTTGTAAATAGGCCATTTTGACCCATTCCCTCGTCTGGATTGTTACCACGCACATGAGGCGCATCATTAAGTGTTTTCACTGCCATGGATCAGTTTAAAAGTGACACGTGTCATTTTCTTTCTTTATTATTAATTATTTAATCAATTTATATCATCTTCCTCAATTTTAAACTCAAAATAGCCATTGGTAGCCCTAATTTTTCGATTTCATGATTTTTTCCATAGCAAGATCAACTGATTTCAAACACCTCTCTCTCCCACATCTCCTTTGCAACCGCCTTTGCCTTTCTCTGTTATCTTCTTCACTCCAACAACACTAAACCCCAATAAAACAAGAGATTTCAATTCAGTACAGTTGCCCCTACCGACTAGTAGTTGGTGTATGGAATCTGAAAAACAACATATTGCATTCCGTTTCTCTTCTTGAATTTGTGCGACTTGGAGTTTGACTGGATGAGCTCCCCATGCCTTTATTAGGTGAATTCAACCACTTTTGAATTTTGTTCAAAGAACAGGGTCGGGTCGGATTGAATTCTATCATAGGGAGTGAGCAACACGCGCGACTACATAGACGAGGGAATGAGTCAAAATAGCCCATTTACAAAGATATTAAATAGTTATGTGGGGTGATAGGACACTTTAAAAATTAAAGTGTTTTTATGCAAATACGGGACAACTTTTAATTGTATACTTTTTCAATTTCAATTTATATAACACACTTTATTTTTTTAGTCGGTCTTAGAATGAATATTATATGTTGATATATGATAACAATTTAATTTTAAAATATCATTTTATCTGTTATGATATGATTTATAACTACATAATCATCTTTAACTTGTTTTACATCACAATTTTTAAAAATCATTTATTTTTTTTATTAAATTATGTGTTCAGACAAATAATATTACATAAATTTGGACGGAGAAAATATTAACGAGTGTTGATACCAGCAGTAGAAGACATATTACATGTTGACAAATATACTTCTCTTGGATTTTTATGTGCAAAACCAATAATTTTCATAATGGAACAAAATATACTAGGCCCTGCAGCAGCTACTACACACTAAAAATGTACTGGATTTGGTGTATCATTGAATGTTTTTTTTTTTAAATATTATTTTCTTGATGTGACATACACCATTTTCCTGATGTACCAAACCAAGAAACAAACAAAATTGGTTAATTTGAGATTATTAATTATGATTCAGGTATCAAAATTGGTTAATTTGAGATTATTAATTATGATTCAGGTCTATGATACGTATTGCTTGGTTAGTCTCAACAAGTTTCACGAATTTATTCCTTGAATTTTATTATCATGAGTCTAAAAATGTGTATATTATGTGAATTTATGTTACTTTTCATTTTCCTTTCCCATTTTGATGTGGAAATTCACCTATGATATTATGTGCACCCTTTCTCTAGAAGTTGTCAACTATACGTAGACATCTATCTGTTCTTTTATTTGACTCATCTCTTATTATGAGCGTCATATAAATAACATTTTGTGTATCTCTTTGATGACTCTTATTATTAGTATTAAATTGTATGACTATTTTATCTAAAATTTAAGCTATTAGAGATAGCGCACACTTTTAATTTCTTAATTATAAGTCTTTAAACATGACTTCTTAGTTCTCACAAGATAGCCCGATTCTTCTTAGTGGGGTAAATTCAAATTTGAAAATCTTCTATTATTTTTCATTTTGCAATATAGTTTAAATTCGTAATTAACATGCGTGTAACACATATAATGTGTTTGTATTCTTTCCATATCAATTTATGTGTCACAAAATTTTGAAATATGTATGATAGTAACATATCATATTCATAAATTATGAGTTCGAGTTTGACCATATGATTATAAATTTGAACCTATAAAATCTTGAATGGAGATTAAAAAAAAAAAAAATTAGTCAAAGTAGTACTATAGTCTTTGAACTGAAATATTCATTGAAGAATTGATATTTAATGTAGAATAGAAGGGTCCCTTTTTATATTAAATTGTTGCTGACACTAATTTAGATGTTGACCAACCTACTTCTTTTGATTTTTATGTATAAAAATTTCATTATTTTGGTAACAAGTAAACTTGGCCTATACCTACTAAACTATAAACTAGATGAGTTCATTAATGGATTTGATAAATTACACTGTGGAACTTGATAGTGTTTTTTTTTTGATAGAAAATGTCACGAGTTCAAATCCTGTCATCCTTACTTATTATTACTCCTTCATATTGTTAATTAAAAGGGTGAGTAAGTGGTGCACAAACTATCTCGGATAATACGTACGGGAGCAGAGGAAGGATCACACCTCAAAATGGTGTGATGTGATAGTCTAACCTGACGGTTGACACAAGTAATATATACAAGTGGTTGATCATAGATAAATTTAGGTCTAGGCGGGAAAGTCATGAGTTCATGTCATAACTAGTGGTTAATGAAGTGAATATAATTTTGAATATCGTGTTCAGATTTCAATAGATACAAAAATCACTAATATGTTTGAGCTTTGTTGGTTATATAGAAGAATTTTGTATATATATGGAGATGAAAAGTAATAGGTATATGATGAAATAATATAAGAAAACACAAGTTGGTTTAGACATTATCATTTTAAAAGAAAGAAAACACACATACATCTTTGAAATTTCATAGTCTAGGGAATTTAAGTAAGAATTCTATGCTATGTTGCTTAGACTCTTCAAAAATAGGCCTAACCCATCGGTGACCCCCTAAAGTTGGCACAATGTTTAACTTAGACATCTTAACTGGTTGATGTTCATTTTAGACACCTCATGTAGGGTTTAGGGTCCCGATGTGTCTTCGTATATGTGTTGGATCCTTCAAAAATAATAAATCTTGGAAAGATCTAACACAAGTAGTACGTCAACATTTTAAAACAGTCTGAACAACATATATTTCCTTTGCATGTTAATTTGCATTTATACTATGTTGCTCGAACTCTTCAAAACTGTCATCCTATGTATGTCAGATTCTCGAAAAATAATGCATTTTTCAGAAGATCTAACACGACGAGAACAACATATTTTGAAAAATCCGAGCAACACAATTTTTTTTATACTTGTAATGTTGTTATATATTTATGTTATGTTACTTTGACTCTTCAAAACTGCCATCCTATGTGTGCTGAATCCTCCAAAAATAGTGCGTTTTTGAAGGATCTAACACGACTTACAACAACATTATTCGTAAAGTCCGAGCAACACATATTTTACATACATGTTATTTAACTAATTATTTTTTGTAGGATATTCCTGCCTTCATATCTAGTGTGGTAAATCAACTAGTTGTAAACATGAAAAGAGTCAACAAATTAGGTGCCAAAAAAATAGCAGTGACAGCATTGGAACCATTAGGATGTCTTCCACAAAGCACAATTTTGAATTCATTTCAACAATGCAATGCTACTGAGAATATTGCTGTGGATCTTCACAATTCACTATTGCAACAAGCTGTGGCAAAATTGAACAATGAAACAATGGGTTCAACTTTTGTGATTCTTGATCTTTTTAGCTCTTTCAACTCTGTGCTGGCAAGTAAAGGAGTGCAAGGTATGTTACTCGACACTGCTTCGTTTTGAAAAAATATATTGAAAAAAAGTCTAATTTATCCTTTTGAATGAAACACATCTTATGACATACCTATGTATAGGGTGGGTCTAGGGTCCAATAACCGGATTGATAAATGAGTCATTTCCTAGCCTGATTTTCCTTTTGTTTTGAGAGGTTCAAATCAAAGTAAGGTTGTGTGTTTTATACCCGTTTTTGGACCTCGACTATTTGAATTGCACAATGTAAGGCTTATTAAAGGAGAAAACGTCTTCTCTCTCCCACCCACACCACACAAATTGTAAGTCATTCAGAACCCCTATAGATAAATTCGTGAAATGGTTGAGATCCTTTCTCTTCTAAGCAGAGATTTTGGGTCCAAGTTGTCCCTCCAAATGTACTAGATTTTTTTGGTATAAAGCGTATTATCTTTTTACTGAATCTGAATTAGACAATATTAGCTGGTGGATGCCTAAAAGGCGAGGGGGGGGGGGGGGGGTTATAAATTCATAATTTCCTTTTATTACCACAAGAATTAAAAGGTCAAACTTATAGAATCAAGCAAATTTAACACTATTCCAAATATTGGAGGATGTTTCACATTTCAATTATTTAATAAATCTATTTCAAGAATACAAAATTCATAAACTTAAAATCTTGATTTCGTGTGACAGGAAGCACGAGATTCGAGACACCATTGAAGCCATGTTGTATGGGAATAAGCAACAAATATTCATGTGGAAGTATGAATGTTAAAGGTGAAAAGATGTATACAGTGTGCAATGATCCAAAATCTGCATTTTTTTGGGACACAGTTCATCCAACTGAAGCTGGATGGCATGCTGTTTATACTAACTTGAAATCTACTCTCACTCAAAAAATCCTCTAGTTTATTAATTAAATGTTTTTATTTATTTTATTTCTAGTTTTGTTAATTTAATCAGTGTGCTCTAGTGTTTTTTATTAAATGTAATTCCTAGTTTTGTACGTCTGTTTAATATGTTTGTTGTTATGCTTTATTAGTTCTAAAGTTTTTGTACTCAAGGGGTACTATATAAAAAATAAAAGACATTTGCGCGTTTTGTCTAGACGATAAAAAAATATTTATTTTAAAATATTCATTTCAAAAGAATTGTCATAAGATTAGCCACGAACTTAATAAAATATCTGTAGAGATATGATATGTGGGACTAACTCGATCCCAAAAGCTAACTCGAGAGGAGGTTTGTCCAAGTCCATATAAGGAGATCAAATTTTCATCCCTCTATCGATGTGAGACATCTTAACATTCCCCTGCATGCCCAGACTTCAACTGGAACGTGAACACTTCTAAATGGGGGCCCATCATATCGGTGAACAACAAATTATGATGGGTCTGGCTCTGATACGTACCATGTAAAAACATGACACATGAGCTTAACTCAACCCCAAAAGCCAGCTCATGAGAAGAGATTTGTCTAAATCCATATACGGAGACCAAATTACATCTTAACAATATCATCATAAAATTCGTCAAGTTATCAAGTCAAAAATTATATGTTGATCATAGTACTGTTAAGACAATTAAAATTCTTAATGTTGTGTCAATTTTCATGGGGTTCCCTTCTTGAGATGTTTAATAAATGATTTTGGTTTAGAGATTTATTTCAAGAAAATTGAAAAAATTGTAAGAAAATGTTAGATCAAAGTCTAATACTATTTAATAAGTTGTTGTAAATGTTCGATTACAGACTAATATTTAGTCTGTAAGGTTGAGTAATATATAAGTAAATATTAGACTCGACGATCTTTGCTTGGTCACGAAAATTTTTCACTTTTTTTAAGAGTTATACTTTGAAAAATATGTTTGATAATAAAATTTCGAAATTCCAGAATCTAATTTTCAAATGGGAATAAAATCTAAATGGGAGACATAGAAAGGGGCCATATGTGTAAATCAACCATTAGCTTATATGGCAGACCAATTGTATTCAAGCATTTAGATATTATAAATTTTGTACTGAATCACATTATTATTTTTTCATCAAAAGAAAATTTATGAAATGACCACCATTGATAGTGGCAAACATGTTTGGTACTGACATGGACAACACTTGTACAATTTTAGTTTTTCTAACTTTTTAAGACTATTGTCATGATTAAAACTCCATGTAACTAAAGGCACATTCAATAATATAATGATAATATAGAGTACTTTAATTATAGCTTCTTTCTCATATTTCTGAATTTTGGAGAAATTATAGATTACTAAAGTTTTGAGTATATTAAGGTAGGCTATCAATGTCATATCTTTGAGGGACAACCTTTATAATTTGAACCTCGCGTGAACATAGAATATTTTGTGTATAAAATTATTTTTTCGTTAATTTTATATAGTTATATAACAAGCAAATAATAAATTCTTTCTGAAGAGTGAATCACGTTTGATTATTATATCTCTTTTTGTATGTGTCAAATTTAATCAGAGAAATGCAGAAATAGTACTATATATTATACATATATAATATGATCACATTGATTTGTAGCATTCACATTCTAGGTCTGGTAATCATGAAAATACTTCAAAAATTGAAATTAACTATGAACTTTGTTACTAATTTATTATTGTATCTGATATATTTTTTGATAATTAATTGCTAAATAAAATTAGTGATACATTTTATTGGTCAGCTTATTTAGTTTATTAAAAACAAAGGGGCAATTGCTCTATAAATTAAAGATATAATTCAATTACAAGCTAACATGTTCTATATATTTTTTTATTAATTATCACTATTATAATGTATTCAGTATAATAATTTGATGAGGTAAGAACATTATTTTAACTTCAAATAATTAACTTTTCCTCATATTTAAACAAACAGTTTGCTTTATGTGGATTGAAATTATTACTCCCTCGTGTATTCTTGAGACGCTCTAATATTTTTAATTTTTCTGCATTTAGCGTACGTTATCTGTTTTGAGATTCTACGTAATTTAAATTTGCATAATTTGAAAATTATCAAAGAAAAACCCTTTGTATAAAAAATTACTCTTAGCACGTGATATATATATGCACAAATTATGTTCTTCCCATCACAATTTTAATAATCATAAAATGCTAATTAGCTTATTTCATCGATCACAATGCTTGATGATTGCGAAGCTTTAATTAGCTTATTTCATCACAACTCTCGATGATCGTGAAACTCTAATTAGGTTTCACTAAATTATTTTATATCTATGCCTCATGGTCATTTTTTTAATGACATATGCCACGATTAGAAAATTCATTTGAATCCTTCCAATAAAGCATCTCTAATTATTTTTAATTTCACTAAATTTTGTGGGGGAACCACCACATTAGGTCACTGATTGTACGTACATAAATTCAGAAAACCAGAATCTAACATTTTTAATTTTGAGTTTTATAACTATAAAAATTAACAAACATAGCTTTGTCTTGCTTTTAATTTTTTATGTTGGACATTAGATTAATTGTCTGTTGTCCTATTGTTTTTTATTTAATAGGAGTAAGACTTTTTATGGCCTAAATTATTAAACTACCCTCCACATGTACACTACTCTGTTGTGTGTGTTTTATTTTTAAATTCATAAAACACATGCTGAAATAATGGTTTTTCATGTGATTTTGGATTTATTATAATGGTGATGTAATTTTTTTAAAATGTATTCAAATAAATACTGCATTAAAGAATAACATCGCTCCGGGAATAAAAAAAAATAAAAAAATCAAGAGTTAAGTTTCAATTATGTGAATAAATCGAAAGAAAAGAGTTAAAGTACCTTAGGAAGGATAAAACGTATGCAGATTATCCACTATTCAAGAAAGTAGAGAAGCTATTTCCAGAAGATCAATCCAAGAGGGAGAACTCATAAATTGTAATTAATTACTAAAAGTGTGTTATAGTACTTTTATTTTAGTTTTTTAAATATGTAAAGTCTGTTTTAAATAACTTGTAATTTATGTGTTTGAATTCATACTGACGTGTCACATGAAGTGGGACGGAGGAATTGGGGTGCTAGAAAACTTCAGTGCTAACTGAGTCCATTAATTAAGGACTACACTACAAAGAGAAGCATCTACAAATTCTTCATAGCTAGAAACTATATATGTATAAAAAAAGTTGCATAAATAAGTTGAATCACATTGAATGAAATTGATACTACATACATTTTTCAACAAGCAAAAACAAGTTTAATTTCAAGATTAAGTAGTACTCTTAATTTCCCTTACAAATACTGGCAAACCGCCACGAAACGAGGCGGTCAGACCAGGAAAGAATCGAGGGATGTGGTGTGATGGATGAGCTAATTCGACGTGAAATCGTTAGAGGAATGAAAGAGCCATACTTTTAAGCTCAACAAGAGCCATTTCTTTACCCAAACAAACCCTTACCCCAGCTTGAAAAACTGGATACTTATAAGGGTTTTCTTGACAAAAAACACCATCTTTATTAATCCATCTCTCTGGCTTGAATTCTAAACAATCGACACCCCATAATTCTTCCATTCTTCCCATAGCATAAGGATGATAAGTAACCCTAGTTTCCTTTTTAACAAAAGTCCCATCAGGTAAAAAATCATCCTCCAAACAAAACTTGGAATCAAATTGGATTGGAGGGTAAAGTCTCATACTCTCATAAACACATGCTTGCAAATAATGAAGATCTCTCAATTGCTCACAACTTGTGAGTTCTTGATTTAGTCCAAGAACTTCATTTGCTTCTTCTCTAATTCTCTCAGCTACTCGTGGATTCTCCGCGAGTAGCCAAAACAAGCTTGTTGACGCAGATGCCACCGTGTCTCGTCCAGCTAAGAGGAAACTAATCACAATATCTCTTAAGTATGTCTCATTGACGATATCCCCTTGCATGAATCTTGATAAAAGATCCTTATGATTCGAAAACCCTAATTTTCGACGTTGCCTTATGACTTCTTGTGCTAGTATGTTAATCAATTTGATGGCTTTTTTCAACTTCCTTTCACTCCCTATGTTGAAAAATCTCTTGATTTTCCATACAATTGAAGACACATGCATAGCTCTTTTAGCTGATAATTGTGAAGCTAAGTCAAAGGAAATAGCAAATTGTGAAATTGGAAGTGATAATTCCAAACACTTTGGATCTAATCCAAAGGAAAATCTACAAATACAATCAAAAGAAAATCTCCTAAAAACATCTTGTAAATCCAAAATCTCATCTTTATTATTAGCTACACAAGCTAATAATGGGATAAGTCTATTTTGGATTTCAGTGTTCATTACGTCAAATGCAAATGATCTTATTGAATTTCGTCTTAGTTCAAGAATGCCATAAATCTCCGTCCACATTGAAGATACCTCTACCAAGAAAATCACCTAAGATAGTTGAGAAATTTTTCCCTTTTGGAAAATTATCAAATCTTGTTTTGAGCATGTATTCGACATTTTTAGGGTTTGCGGTGATGGTGTTACCAAGAACATGGATGTGAATAGTTCTAGTAGGGGATTTTTGAAGAAGATGAGTATACCAATCACATAAATTTGTGAATTGAGGGTACCAACTTGATGTCATGTAACATTGACAAATTTCACATTTGCATAAAAACTTTAGTCTAATAAAATAGGAAAGGAGAAATAAGAAGAAGATAAAAGTGATGATAACGAGAAAAAAGAAAAGGAAATTAGTAGTTGAGGCCATGGATGATGAAAATACAAAATATTGGAGAAGAAAGGGATATATATAATATATGATCAAGTTGATCTTCTTTATTATTGTAATTAATTAATAAGAATACATTTTCAATTAATAAAGTTATGATGCAGCATTATCATATTATTATTTACTAAAAGGTCTATTCATGATTCTCCACCTACTATATTCTAGAAAAGACTATATACATATATAATGATAGAACAAGAAAAGAAAAAATAGCACCCCTCTCACCAAAAGAAGAAATCAATATTTGATCGTCTAAAAGATAATAAGGTATTAACATGAAAATGAGTACACATGTTTGTATATGAATATTTGTTAATGTATATAAGTTAAGTTCAGATAAGTTAGAGCGTATAATCAATGTATGTATCTTATAAATAATGACGAAATATAAGAGTCAAAAACGATAATAAATTACAATGGGTGCAAACATTTTGTTTGCTCTTATATGAGTATATATAAGTTAAATTCAAATTAGTTGGTGTGCACCTTTTCTTTTTTCTTTTTTTAATAATAACTAATAATGGAAGCACGTGCTATTTTTCTTTATTAATAGGATTATACCCTAAAAGTTTTTTTTAGAAAAATATTAGGCAGTACATGACTCAGCAAGTGTTGTTTATTAATAAGGGGCATATTATTATGTTCCTTTAAATTCTATAATCTAACCTTAAAAAAGTTAAGCAAAGTACTATTGTTTATACTTTATTCCTAGGCATTTTTAGTACTCTACTCAACCACTAATCCTTTGTCGCATATTCCATAAAGTAATATTTATTTGTCTGTTTCAATTTATATGTCTTAATTTAATTAAATATGAGGTTTAGTTTTATAAAATAAAAATTAAAAAATATCTTATGATCTTAATTAAAGATATGTGTAACAAGTCAAAATCTATTCTATTTAGAAACTTTTTGGTTGGTAAGAGTAATATACACTCTTGAGTCTTAACTCTACAACACATGGTACTACTGGTTCAACAATATCTTATATTTTGTTACGATTTTTGTTAGATTCTAATGTAATTTCTGTTATATAAGTAAAAACATATCATTTGAATCTTGTTACTATATATATAAAAAAGAATTAGCTACGATTTTTTTAATTAGAAATATCTGTAATTATTACATCGTTAAAGAGAATTAGGAGTTAATATCTCAGATAGTCACTCAACTATCTACTCTTCTCTTAGAAAGTGACTCAACTTTGTATTTTAATTCAAAAGTCACTTAACTATCCATTATTTTCTCAGAAAATCACTCAACTTTGAATTTTAACTCAAAAGTCACTCAACTATCAATTGTTTTCTTAGAAAGTCACTCAACCTATTTAATTGATATTTTAATTAAAATTTGCTGATATAATTATTTTTATTTAAAATCCAACTTTTTTAAAAAAAAAATACCATTTAAAATATTTAGTGACCCGCCTCACTTGACCCGACCCGTTAAAAACATAATATTGACCCATTTTATTTTACCATTCTCCTACCTTATTCCACTCTCTTCTCGGACTCTTTCTCCTTTATTTTTAAAAAATATTTTTGCTAGTTTTCCATTGCTGCCTATTCTTCTTCTTTTAGTTGAGTTTTAATTGGTTATCTCAATTTCTAGTATATGAAATTAAAGGAATCTAATGCATGGGTTTGGACTGGCACATATTTATTTCGATTTGTATTTTAGAGTTTTGTTTCGATATACGAATATTTGTTCGGAAACTAATTAAGGAGTCCCCTTTGATTACATCTTCCTCAACAAATAAATATCACGACACTAAAAAGAGGTGAATGTGGTCTGAAGAGAGACATGTAAAAGTAAGTTTAATTACTTAAGGCTCTATGGAGATTCTGGTTCATATGATTCTTCTAACCAAAAAGCAAATTATTACAAGTTAAAGAGTTGAATATGGCCAAAGCACATATTTTTATTTTGATTATCATATTCTTTTAATTTGACTTTTTTAAATCAGATTTCTTTAATTTCCTACATAATATAGAACTTGAAATTGAAGAATTAAAGGAGAAATGGGTCATAATTAAAACCTATAGGAACTGATTATTACATTATAATTTTGTATATAAATCTATAGGATTTTTATCAAACTTTATAGATAAAAGAGGAAGAAGAGGCAGTAATGGAGAACCAGAAGAAAAAAAAAATGCAAAGGAGGAAAGGAGAAAGAGACCCAGAAGTGAGGGAATAAGGTAGGAGAATGGGTAAAATAAAATGGGTCAATATTATTTTTTAACAGGTTGGGTCAAGTAAGGCGGGTCACTAAATGGTTTAACTAGTATTTTTTAATTTTTTTTAATTTTAAATAAAAAAATATATCAGCAAATTTTAATTAAAATATCAATTAAATAGATTGAATGACTTTCTGAGAGAATAATTGATAATTGAGTGACTTTTGAGTTAAAATTCAAAGTTGAGTGACTTTCTGAGAAAAAAGTGGATAATTGAGTGACTTTTGAGTTAAAATACAAAGTTGAGTGAATTTCTGAGAGAAAAGTAGATAGTTGAGTGACCATCTGAGATATTAACTCAGAGAATTAGTGATGAATTTTTTGTTTAGTGACGTAAGTTATTTGTTACTAATTGTCTTCTTTAAAATTTTGTAGCCAGTGTGAGGTCTCAAATTAAACATGTCATATCATTCCTACAAGGGAGTGTTATTAAGGCGAAACAAACGAAAAATATTGAAATTTAAAAGTTATTAAAATATAGAAAGTAAACGTTTTTCTATAATCCAACTAAAAAAAGAAGAAAAAGACATATAAATTAAAATTAATCGAATAATTTAGTTTGGATCACCCTTTAGCTAGTAATTTCTTAAGTACACGGAAGTAATTATATATAGTACTTGATTTATCAATGACAATTATGTATAACCATTTCACACAAACAACTTTGTGATAACGAAAATGACGTGTCCAATTAATCCAAAAATAAAATCGACATCAGAAGTCGATGTTCTAATTGATCTTTGATAATAATATTGTTATCAAGAATAGTTAATGTAGCATGTAAATAAGAAACTCTTGAAGATTTAATACGATACTTTATGGTACAAGCTTATAATAGCCCTACACCATTTGATACCTTACTCTGATCTAAGATATGAAACAACGAGATCTGACTAAGCTATTACATTTGAGGTGCACAAAATTAATTATAGTAATAGAGTTTTTATTATTTGTATTAAAATAATGTTGTAAAATGAGAGCAAAATACTATANAGAGTTTTTATTATTTGTATTAAAATAATAGTTACTCCAAAAGGTACAACTATTATTCTTTTTTCATTCTTTCACGTGTTGGAATTATTTGAGGACAATTAGACGTATAACAAAAGAAAATTACACGTTATAGGGTACTATTTAAGGGTAAAAATTATTTGTATTAAATATTTACATCAATGTAATAATAAAATATATAATTTCTAAATCACGTAAATACAGTAACTTTTATTTGATTCTATACATATGTTTAGAAAATCTGCTAAATATCTATTACTATTTGAATTGAATCGAATTTGAGATTATTATAAATATTCATTAATTTTAAATTTTAAATACGCTTCCAACCTAATGGATATGTATATCTTTGTGGCTATATATTGATGATGAATATTTTTAGGAAAGGGATTGATGAACAAATTTGAAAGCATGTTTATAATTACTTTAATTAGTTGTAATTGGACGAAACAGGTAGATGGTCTATTATGTTGTTTGGCTAAATTAATTAGTAGCTAGCTGATAATTTAAATTCTTGATTACAAAGTTTCTCCCACTCAAAAATAAAATAAAAAATAAATTAGTTTAAATCAATTCAATAGCAGATAATGAACGATCTTGAGTTTGAACTTTAAATTAAAGATAAGAACGCTTCTCCCTTTAGTGGGGTTCTAAAAAATATATGGGAATCTTTTAGCTATTTCTCTCCTAACAAAAAAAACAACAAAAAATATTAGTGTGCATTTAAATGATTCATCAAGTTGACTTTACTTCTAAGTATTGCATTTGAACTTGGGTTAACTATTTGAAGACTATTGATAGTTTAGGAGGAATCTGAATAAAATATGTTAAATTTAACGGATTTTTAGGTATTTTGTCATTTTAATTTTAATTTTTGTGATATATAATTCAATACCTTCAAATAATTAAAATGTATCTTTTTGATTCCTCACATAAAAAATGTGAAATATTTGAACAATTCTTTAGAAGTGAACACATGCGTAATTAAATGATATAACAATTAATATATAGTTTTGAAAATTTGTGAATATTTATAAGTGAATGGACTAAAAGTGCATGTTTCAATTAGTACTTGAAGGTTAAATGCACTTAGTCAGAAATTACAAAGATTAAAATTATAATTTATTAATAATGGAAGGATAAAAAATGCAATTAAGAAAACAACTTGTTTTCAATCTATATTAATAGCATGTCATTATCTATAATAAAATAAAAACATAATTTTAACTTTCTCGAAGAAATAATTGTTGAATTATATTATTAGAAATTTCAGATTAAATTATGTAGTTTCACTAGATTTCAGGTGGGATGTTGTCGACAAATGTTTGGTTTATTTCAATATATTTAATTTAAAACTATATAATATAATGGTAAGAACGTGCAATGATCCCTAGAAAAAAACGTATTATACATTGATGTGCCTAACATATATTTTATTTTTGGGTTGATCATTAATTCATTTCATTGTTAATTTAGATTATTTTATTTCGTTTAAATTCAATCCAATTTGTCTATTTAATATCACTATCATATAATTAATATTGTGAAAGTTAGAATTAATTTGAACAACACAAGAGGAAAAAAAAGAGATATAGGAGTAATAGGTAACTTATGACTTATATATATACTTATATGGTGAATGGATTCATTTGAATCCCCTTTGGTGGAAACTATTACCCGTTTATATATGATTAAAATTATTCTTTAGGTATATATAATAGATGTCGAACTCCCTTCGATTAGTTCGTATTTTTACTCCTTCAGATTTTGAACCCCTTATTAAAAATCATAGCTCTACCCTGACCATATCCTCTGGAAACCATTATTAATTAAAGTGGAACCTAGAAGACTTAAAATCCTACCTTATATATAATAATAATGTGAGAGAACCACTACACCATTCATAAATGTTAGGATTTTTTAAATGTATTACAAAATTCATAATTGAAGTAAGTATCGTTAGACTAATAATCATTATCTTTTTAATAGTGAAGAATCTTGTATGATTAGTTCCTAAATTCTAAATCAATGTACAATCATGATGACCAAATGTTGGTTCCCCACAGAATTTAGTGAAGTTGGAACTTTAAAAAGAAATATTAAAAAAAAACCAATAATAAGAAATGCTTTTGGAAGGATTTAAATGAATTTTCTAGCAAACACTATCGTGGTATATGTCATGAATGATCTTAAGGCATAGGTACAAATACTTTAGTTAAAGATAATTAGAGCTTTTTTTGGACGAAGATTATGATGAAATGAATATATAGGAATATGTTCATATTTAATTAGACGTTTTTGACTCGTACCTTGAAAATATAATAAGTAATAATACAAAAACCTCAACAATTTCGATATTACTTACATCATGTCTCAAAAATTTCTCAAATTATAATAATCTCGAATTTTCAGAATTGGCAGATACATTGATCCTTCGCCCGATACATAGCAAACGATACATAAGTTGTGTATAAGATAAATAAGTTATGTATCAGATACATAACTATAAACCAAGTTTATACCGATTTAGGTTTGAAATAATTGAGGTTATGTATCAACAATAACATTTGTTTCAGATACATTATACACAAACAAGGTTGTAGTGTGTATCTGATAGAAGTGGAGTGATATATCCAAATGTTAAGAGAGCGAGAAAGAAAAAAAAGGATTTTTGCAATTAATTCAAATGGTGAGATTTTTTTTTTAAAGATTATACTATCTTAAGTCGTGTAATCACATAATTTTCCCTAATAAAGCTTTGAACAAAAAAACTTCTTCCTCTAAAATAAATTAAAACGGAGAGAATATTATTTGCTTCGAAAATGACAAGGAAAACATGAAGCACATATACCTAGCTAGAAAATATAAATATAGTACTTTTTTTAGGTTATATTATTGACTTTGAAGGAACATGATAATATGCCCCCATCAATAATAAATAGCATTTGCTCAGTGTACTGCCTAATATTTTTCTAAAAATAATGAAGAATAATACCACGTGCTTCCCTTAGAAATTTATTCAAAATAAAAAAGACGCATTAAAAATGTTTTAGATTTAATTTATATATACTAATCGTAAATAAACTTTTGCGATATTATTATTGTATATTAATAAATGTGCCTTATTTTCCATGTTACTGATGATCTCATTACCATAAACGATTACTTATACTTATCTTTTAGGTGACTAGATAGACAATCGACAATTTATTTCTTCTTTTGGTGGGAGGGGTGCCATTTTTTTAATTTTATTTTTCTTGTTCTACTATTACTAGTTACAGTAGCCCGTGCTAGCACGAGCCCAACGTATATTTTTAGTTTTTATTTTAATTTATGTGACATTAATAAAATTTTAACGGTCAAACAATTTTTTTGTATGTTCTTTAAATTTTAAGTTGTTGATTATTGTGGTTAATAATACTTTATATGTAATTTTCAATATTCTCTTAGTCCCAATTTATGTGTCATTTATAGAATTTCGAAAGTCAAGCAAATTTTGTATATGTCTTTTAGATTTTGAAGTTATTTAATTATTATGAGTTATAACACATTTTACGTATATATTACTTTTTCTATTCCAAACTATGTGACATTAGTAGAATTTTGAGAGTTGATCAAATTTTTTGTCTGTCCTTTAAATTTTGAAGTTGCTAATTATTGTGTGATTTGTAGTACGTTTTATGTTATTTCAAATAATATATGTTATTTCCTCTATCCTAATTCATATGGCACTAATAGATTTTGAGCTTCAACCAAGTTTTATAGATGTCTTTATAATATTTTAGGGTTTAATTACCTCTTTTTGATCTTTAATCAATTAATATGCTTTCTTCACAATCATCAATAGAGCTACCTTAAACGGTGATGTGGCGCTCTCTATGGCCTTCATTCTCATTTTTCTTTTTTCTCCTTTTTTGAATTTTTCTCAATGATAGTATTTTTAAAAGTTATTTTCATAACTCACACTTCTTCATATTCATAAATTATACTTTTAATTAGTATTAATAATATTCATAACTTTCAAACCTTTTATATTCATAACCCCAAAAAATTCAATTTTACATTAAATTTAAATATTCAATGCCTTTCTTTCTTTGGAGAGAAATAACATTAAATTAAAATGTTTGCCTCAATATGCTTAAGATGCTAGAATTCTTAAAGTTCATTTTAACTTTATGTATTCTTTTGTTGGAATAGGTTTCTTTTTATTTTGTATGTAGTTTGTTGATGATTTTTAAGAATTTTTTTTTTCCTTTTTGTTAATCTTATTAGAACTTTTGTTATATATGTTGTATGTTATTTAATATATTGATAGATTTTTAGGATTTTTTTAAAATTTTTCTTTATGTTAATCTTATTTGAACTTTTATTGTATTAAGTAAAAAGTATTCTAATTAATTCTACTAAAGATTCACTAATTGAATGTTGAGAGAAATTAATTAATGTGAGAAAAGTACTGAAAGAAAGACTTAATCCTACTCCATCCGTCCAATAATTATTGTCTATTATACTATTTTGGAATGTCCTACAATACTTGTGCACTTTATGAAATCAATGGATAGTTTACCCCTTATCATTATCTAAATTGCTAATTATTGTTGTATGATTTGTAATATCTTTTACGCACTTTTCAAATAATAAAGGTTATTTCTTCTTTCTCAATTTATGTGGTACTAATAAAATTTCGAGATTCAATCAATTTTTTTTGTCTTTAAAATGTTATATTGTTAATTACTGTAAATTATTGTACTTTCTAAGTAATTTTCAAATAATATATATTATTTCATTTGTCCAATTTATGTGTCACCGATAAATTTGAAGAGTTAATCAGATCTTTTACATATTTTTATATCTTTTGAATATTTAAGTAAATAATTATTGTGATTTATAATATTTTATACAATTATTTAAAAAAAATTAAACAACAAACAAAACGAATTCATCATAGGAAAATTACCAAAGCATCCTTCAAGGATATTTTTGTCCAAAGTGGAAATATTGTGTAAAAAATGTGTATTTATTGTGATTTTGAATGTTTTGTGGGGTAATAGGACGCACACAAAGTTAAGGTGTCTTTTTAAAAATCTGGGACAACTTCAAGTATCACTTAATGTTTTTTCTCAAAATCTAATTTACTTTCGTAAACTATGTGTCATATCAAAATCAAATTAACAAATTCAAAAGGAATGAGTAATAAATAGCTCATACAACGACATATTTATTATTTAAAAGAAGTACTCCTTTTAGTTGAAAGCTAACAAGATAGTTACAATGTAACTAAATACTATAAAAATCTTTGCATTGTGGCTTATTTTATATATATATAAATGGGCCCAAATGAGGTAGGTAATTAATAGTGTTAAATTGTCAAATAATATAAATTTTAAAGGTACAACTATAAAAGAAGAATGTACAACACTATCTAAGCACATATCATCAAACACTTGTCATGTGCTAAGTAGTAGATATTCCCACTTATTATATATATATATATATATATATATGGGCCCAAATGAGGTAGGTAATTATTGGTGTTAAATTGTCCAATAATATAAATTTTAAAGGTACAACCATAAAAGAAGAATGTTACAACATTATCTAAACACATATCATTCAACACTTGTCATGTGCTAAGTAGTAAATATTCCCACTTATTGAGAATAGTAGGTGAAAAACTTGAATATAGCATATAATGATATATGATGTAAGAGGGAGTTTCAGTGCCAAAATAGGTAGCAGGTCGACGTGCTTGCTTTAGCACTTGAGGGTATTTTAGTTTTTTTTTTGCAAATTTTTATTTTAATTTGTTTATCATATTTATTTTTTGATGTTTTATATATTTGAAAAATACATTAAAAAAATACTATAAATTATGATAATTAACAACTTAAATATTTAAACGCAAAAAATTGGACTCTTGAAATTTCATTGGTGCCACATAAATTAGGAAAAAGTAATTCTATCTTGAAATTTGAAAATGATGTAAAGAGTACTATAAATCTCAATAATTAAAAACTTGAATTTTTTTAAATTGTATTTGTGTCATATAAATTGGGACAAAGAGAGTAATTTATAGTATTATTTAAAAATTACTTTAAAATATTATAAATCATAATAATTAATAATTTAAAATATTTAAAAAATATTTAAGAACTTAGATGACTCTCTAAGTTTCATTTGACACATAATGAGACAGAGAGTAATATCTATTGAGTCAGCATCTAGTATATATTAGTCATGTAAGTATGATTTATTAATTGAAAAAAAAGAAGTATTCTTGGTAATTACTATAATATTGATCACTCATTATATCTCTCCTTTCTTCTCCAATATTTTGTATTTTCATCATCCATGGCCTCTACTACTAATTTCTTTATTATTCTTCTCTTTATCATCTCTTTTTCCTTCTTCTTATTTCTCCTTTGCTATTTTGTTAGACTAAAGTTTTTATGCAAATGTGAAATTTGTCAATGTTACATGACATCAAGTTGGTACCCTCAATTCACAAATTTATGTGATTGGTATACTCATCTTCTTCAAAAATCTCCTACTAGAACTATTCACATCCATGTTCTTGGCAACACCATCACCGCAAACCCTAAAAATGTCGAATACATGCTCAAAACAAGATTTGATAATTTTCCAAAAGGGAAAAATTTCTCAACAATCTTAGGTGATTTTCTTGGTAGAGGTATCTTCAATGTGGACGGAGATTTATGGCAATTTCAAAGGAAAATGGCTATTCTTGAACTAAGACGAAATTCAATAAGATCATTTGCATTTGACGTAATGAACAATGAAATCCAAAATAGACTTATCCCATTATTAGCTTGTGTTGCTAATAATAAAGATAAGATTTTGGATTTACAAGATGTTTTTAGGAGATTTTCTTTTGATTGTATTTGTAGATTTTCCTTTGGATTAGATCCAAAGTGTTTGGAATTATCACTTCCAATTTCACAATTTGCTATTTCCTTTGACTTAGCTTCACAATTATCAGCTAAAAGAGCTATGCATGTGTCTTCAATTGTATGGAAAATCAAGAGATTTTTCAACATAGGGAGTGAAAGGAAGTTGAAAAAAGCCATCAAATTGATCAACATACTAGCACAAGAAGTCATAAGGCAACGCCGAAAATTAGGGTTTTCGAATCATAAGGATCTTTTATCAAGATTCATGCAAGGGGATATCGTCAATGAGACATACTTAAAAGATATTGTGATTAGTTTCCTCTTAGCTGGACGAGACACGGTGGCATCTGCATCAACAAGCTTGTTTTGGCTACTCGCGGAGAATCCACGAGTAGCTGAGAGAATTAGAGATGAAGCAAATGAAGTTCTTGGACTAAATCAAGAACTCACAAGTTGTGAACAATTGAGAGATCTTCATTATTTGCAAGCATGTGTTTATGAGAGTATGAGACTTTACCCTCCAATCCAATTTGATTCTAAGTTTTGTTTGGAGGATGATTTTTTACCTGATGGGACTTTTGTTAAAAAGGGAACTAGGGTTACTTATCATCCTTATGCTATGGGAAGAATGGAAGAATTATGGGGTGTCGATTGTTTAGAATTCAAGCCAGAGAGATGGATTAATAAAGACGGTATTTTTTCCCAAGAAAACCCTTATAAGTATCCAGTTTTTCAAGCTGGGGTAAGGGTTTGTTTGGGTAAAGAAATGGCTCTTGTTGAGCTTAAAAGTATGGCTCTTTCATTCCTCCGACGATTTAACGTTGAATTAGCTCATCCATCACACCATATCCCTCAATTCTCTCCTGGTCTGACCGCCTCGTTTCGTGGCGGTTTGCCAGTATTTGTAAGGGAAATTAAGAGTACTACTTAATCTTGAAATTAAACTTGCTTTTGCTTGTTGACAAATGTAAGTTTTTTTTTCTCCATATAACTAAGGGCATAATATTTTTCCCCTTTTGGCCAGAATTGGCTTTTTATGGGATGTCATTATGATCAATTTCATTCAATTTGGTCCTACTATTTTTATGTAATTTTTATTCCTTTCACTATTCTATAAAATATCTACCCAATTAGTGCATAAACTCAGTTTGATTAGCACATTAAATAATTTTATAATTTCTCTGCAGAGATTCAATCTTCAAGGAAAAAAAAATCGGAAGATTTAATCTTGCTATTAATTAATTAATCATACCACTTGTTAGGTTATATTTAGTTGATATGAAAGCACGCACCAACAAACTAAGTTAGCATTTGACCGTAGATTTGGAAAGTAAATTGTGAAAATTTATCTTCAAATATTTGTTTAGCCGTAAAATTTATCTTCAAATATTTTTGAGTTTCCAAAAATTAACTGCCTCAAACCAATTTTTGAGTCTTTCATTCACAAAACTTATTTTTTTAAAAATAAAATATACGTTTAAACAAAACTTCAAAAACTCAATTTTTCTAATTCATGATCTATGACCAAACGGTGGTGAGCAACGTTTGTGATTTGATAGCCAATTACATCCTGAAGGCCCAACTTAGATATTAGCCCATTTAATAATATAAAATCGTATGAAATAGCAAATTATTAATTCAAATTAAATGATACAATCATAATTTCTTTTATTTGTAATTAGCAGCAAACCTTTTATGTTTTTTGCCATCCTATTTGTATATCGAAATATACAAATAGACCAAAATATGCAAATGCAGGACCCATTTGTATACCAAAATATACAAATAGATCCAAATACATGTTTTTTTTATGTATATGTATACTGAAATATACAGATTAATAGTCATAGCAAACATAAAGTTTGTTATGGAGCACAATTATACAAATTATAGTTATAGCATACAAATATGATTTTTATGTTTGTTAAACCTAAAATTTACTCTACTTAGCTATCCATATTTTGAAACCCATTTGCATTATGGGAAAATTATTCGAAATGACAAATATCTAAAATATATTATGTAATATGACTATAATTTTTATTTTTTTAATCTATGACTACAATTTCATAAAAAATTGTTGTTTGGATTTTTAGTTGTAAAAATTTAGAATTTGTATAATTTGGTCTTTGATGGTATAAATTCAGAATTTGTATAATTCGATTCCTAATTGAATAAATTTAGCTATTTGTATATGATTTAAAAAAAAAAATCATAATAAATTACCATGTTTGTATATTGACAAACGAAATATACAAATGAGGTTTTGAAAACCTATTTATATATTCGCATCGAAATATACAAATCACAACCTCAATTTGTATATTCTTACCATGTTTGTATATTTGCAAGCCAAATATACAAACGACAAACGAAATATACAAACCACACCCTTCATAGCAAACATAATTATAGACTTATAGTTATGGAACACAGTTACCAACACTATAACTACACAGTCTTATTATGTCTATCATCTTTGCTATTTTTGAAATTGTATCTTTATTTATTTATTGACTGAATTTGTATACTAATTTTTTTGGTATTTCACGCGGTGTTAGATATTTGAATTGGAGACCGACTAGATGTCCATTTAAATTGATTTATTTTAGGTGTTTTTAAGACAAAATAACTTTTAAACAGTTTTGAAGTGTTTGAATAAAATTTAACAAAGGTTTATAAACACTTATTTTAAAATGAAAATAATAAAAATATGCTAAAAATCACAAGTTATGAGTTGTGACCTATAAGTCATAGCCAAAAATCAATCCAAACATGCTCTAAGTCCCTACATTGAATAAAGTACTTTCCAACAAACAAAGACGATACCAAAGGAACTCGAACTCGAGACTACCACTCAACCGCAACTCTCGTTAATAAAATATATAAACTCTATTGTTTTGTTACACATATTCAACAAAACGAGGGTTCGATCCCCAGCAGCAAAAAATCCCCAAAATTTCCACGCCGATTCTGGCGCGTGCTCTTTGTTACAGTTTAACACAAAAATCAACAACAGTAATGGAAACCGGCGACGATTTTTCAGTCGCCGCCGAATTGAAGCGTTGTAAGCAGAAGAGAAAATCACAACCAAAATCCAATAACAATGTTCCTGAATCTCCCGCCACCTCGCCGGGAAAAGTCGCCGGCGGCGAGTCTTCCTCCGGAATTCCAGTCTCATTGTTCGATTATTCAGTAGAGAATCACTTTAGAGCAGTTGATACAATTTCTAAGCTCACCGGTGTACCAGAAATTGACGATACTGATCGAACTGAGCTTAATCGCTTAGCTTCCTCCATCACATTCTTAACGTAAGTTGAAAAATAAAATTTCTTTTGAATTACTCAAACTGCATGAATTTTAACCAGTTTTATAAGATATATTTTTTCATTATAATACGAGTATAGTATTTCTTAGCTAGGTTTCGAATATCAAAATTTTAAATGTTACAATAATTTGATTAAGTTTAGTTTAAAAAATTAGTCAAATTGATTTGAAATATGACAAGTAAAAATGTTTTTTAAAGCTGAGATTAATAGCTTAGCTTCCTCCATTATCTAATGTAAGTCGAAAAATTGCTTTTTTCCTGCTCATATACGCTGAATTTTGAATTTTTTTTATGTAAATTATGTCGAGACATGCAGAGAATGGAGATATCTCAAGTACAAAACAAGAGAAGTTAAATTTGCTTGTGAGAATGAGAGTTCAAAAGGGAAAGATGTGATTGGTGAAATAAGTTTGCCTCAATTCTCTTCTGCGGAAGTTCCAAAGGTACATTTATTTGTTATTTAGCTGAATTTTGATGTTTATTGTTTTTTCTGGACTTGGAATTAGTTCTGATGAGATAAGCTGATTTGTTGCAGAGGCAGTTGATGAATGAGCAGCCAGTTCCCAAAGAATCGAGGTAGGCAGAGTTATCATTTTATTTTGTAAAAACTTACATGAGATGAGTTTAAATGGAGTAACGTGGTGTGACCTAGTGGTCATTGGTCTCTATGAAGTGGGTTGAGCACCGTGAGGTCTCAGTTAAATTTCCAGCAAACACAAAAACATCTTTCCATGTGTTCTAGCCTTGATGGAAAGGGTGAAAGTTACATAATCCAGATATTATAAGTTGGTGGGCGAGCAAGTTATGTCAGTGAATTGACTCGGATGTTCATGTTTCACCGTTCAATGCGGAGCCTTTATTGTACATTGTTATTCCATCAGTCAATTAAAAGTTATGATTGTGTTCTCTGATGTACTCTTTTATGTACCTTCTTGGTACTTTCCAATAAAATCTTTACCTTTCCTATGAAAAAAAAGGTATGATCTTGGTAAAGAACTGCGTAGCCTCCACTTAATGGAAAGTTGGCTTAATGCATCCCACTGCTCTAAAGCTTTCTTTCTTTTCTATGTTTTACAAACGGTGCCTTTGTCTAGTGACCATTTCGGCCACTACTTGTGGCACCATGCCTCTTCTGGTGGCAATTTTGTCTGCAAAACTTTCTTTCCAATAGTTGTTTCAGAAGCACCTCCTCTTTTATCTGCAATTCTATCCATTGTTTCAGTGCCTTTTTTTAATCAAAAAACCCCTTCTTTTAACCAACAAATTTCAGATTACTGTTACAGAAGTCTGAAAATTATCTTGCAATACTGTTTCAGATCACATGATGCACTGCGGTATGGTCCTTCAAGTTCGCTTCAAGCTCTTGTCTATCTTCTGATTTTCCAGCTACTTGATTCACATAAAAGCAATGTGTCATCAACATATAGTATGTGGGAGATTGACAACTTGTTAATCCAGAATCTTTTTATCCATCCATTATCTGTTTCAGAAGTCTTCTTCTCTCCTTGTTTCATAGTACTAGAGTTGGTTATTGAATCTCTTTTCTGAACATTGAATTTTTGTAACTGTTTTTTCCTTTCATGCTTTTTTCTCATTATTGTTGTGTTACAGATAGTGCTTATGATCTCTTAAAATTTTTTGGACTAGACTTTGCTGGGCTGTTAGTTACACACTGTTCAATTTATTTATAGATTTTTTGCAAAATGATTTAGACTGGTGTCTACATTGTATCTTTTGCAGCAAAGATTTTGTGATGTATGTTGGAGGTCTAGCATGGGGGATGGACTGGTGTCCCCAAGCTTATGAAAATAGGGATGCTCCTATCAAAAGTGAGGTAATGCTCTTATTAATCTACTTCTTGATCCTTTGTTTATTCTCCTCAAAAGAAAAGAAAATCAATGATGTCAAATGGACGAGTCTGTCTCATCTCCAATTCCTTTTCCTTGTACCTTCTCTTCTGTTCTAGAGAGAATATTAATTGATGAACTGTTTATTGAAATTTGTCATTAAAACTTGACTATTCTGAGAAGATATTCAGCATTCATTTTTGTTTATTTGAGATGCAGTTGGTTACCACAGAGAATGAGAGCTAATCTTGATTTGTCAAGAAACATATTAAGGTAACAATGTAAGAGAAAATCTGGCTAAAGAGTGGGACAATGTACTGATAGGTCTTATCGTCGAGTTACAGTAGCACAGGGAATTTTGCTTGATTTGTCCCTTAACTGTTTGATTCTTCCTCTCTTCAATTGCTTTAAAAAGCTAATGGAAATGCAGCTGTTTTTGGTGTGTCATTTAATACGATGGCTTACTCATCAAAAGTTATTATGTCTTGAGCAGTATTAACGGCCCAATGGAATATCACAGAGGGGGAGAAGGAAATGGAATCAACTTAATCAGTGAAATGTAACTATTTTGGTGTTTATAAGTTTTACTCATTCTGTACCGAGTGTCTCATGTTGATTTTACTTTATCAAGAAACGTCATGTCTTTATCTGTTTTTTACTTTAAAAAAAATAAATCAAGCACACTTACTCAGATATGATCCATATTGATTTCTTGCATTTTCAATTGATTCTGTAGTTTGTCGCAATTGCTCCTCATCCTCCTGATTCATCATATCACAAGACTGATGCCTCACTTACAGGCAGAGGTGTAATTCAGATATGGTGTCTGCCAGATCTCATTCAAAAAGATATAATTGTGAAAGAAGATTATTTTGCTCAGGTTAACCAAAAATCGTATCGAAATTTGACAAGAAGTGAAGCAGGTACGGGAGAAGTATCTGGACCTCAAAAACCAAGAGGAAGACCAAAAAAGAACCCTGGTAAAGCAGTCCAGGCAAAAGCATCTGGACCTCAAAAACCAAGAGGAAGACCGAGAAAGAAGCCTGTTACTGAATCTTTAGGTGATAGAGATTGTGAAGACCACAGTTTACAACCTCTTGCTATAGAGTGCTCGCTGCAATCAACAGAACTTTATGTAGATTTGTCCTGCGGAAATATGAATAAAGCCCAAGTAGATATTGCGCTAAGTCAAGAAAGATGTATTAATGCGGCATCTCTAGATTCTCCGTTTACTGCTGCAACAAGGAGAGGAGTGAGAAACAAGGCAACATTGAAAGGTCAAACTGAGAATTCTGGTGTGATTCCGCTAACACAAGATGTTGCTGAAGAGTCTCCAGCTGTGAGCTCCCAGGCATATACTAGCAATCGTCTTGTATCAGCAGGGTCCAGTGAGAGTGGTGCCTCCACAAAGAGAAGAAAAAAAGAAAAAGAAAGAATGGAAAACCAAACTCATAATCCTACCTTGCCCTTGCCAATGCTAACACAAGATGTGCATGAAGAATCTCCCAACACGTCCCAATCACCTGAGAGCCATGGCATTCATTCCTCACAGTTTGATGAGAATGGTTCTGATTTAATGCAGGACATACCAACGGATGTTTCTCTACCTAGAATGGTGTTGTGCTTAGCTCACAATGGAAAAATAGCACGGGATATTAAATGGAGGCCTTTAAATCACTATGATGTCTCCAGACACAGAATGGGTTATCTTGCTGTGATATTGGGAAATGGAACTTTAGAAGTGTAAGTTCTCCGTTTAAATTTTCTCTCTTTAACTTTCATGGAAAATCTATTTTGCTCTGGATTCCTGGTGGGATTTAGAACAGAATGAATCCACTTGATGCAATTAGTTTGTCAGTAACACCTTAGTTTTGAAATTGGAAATATCTAAGGCCACCGATTTTATAACCTATTAAGAGCTTCAATGATGAGAGTGAAGCACAAGGCAATTAGTTTTTCAGTAACACCTTAGTTCTCCGTTTATTGCTGCAACGAGGAGAGGAGTGAGAAACAAGGTAACATTGAAAGGCCACAGATCTTCATATAAAATTTGAGTTAACGTCCATATTTTATGCTGTGATCTTTTTATATGGCTGAAGACTTGGAAATTTCACTTTTGATGGATTTCCATAGTTTTGGAGGACAAAAGTAGAATAGGATTCCTCCTAAAGTCAATTACTTTGCAAGCTGCAGTAGTCTAGTCCATTTTGATTATTACTTAGATGCATGGATGTTGAATAGCACCAAGAAGGCTCAGCTTGGAGTTATTTCTTAAATGTTTGAAGGCCTTAAAAGTATTGACCTGAGGAAATGACTTTGATTCAGTTATTCCTCTATCTCCATGAAATGGACCAATTTATTAGTCATAAATGGAAGTATAGTCAGTCATGATTGTTTTCATACCTTGTTCTTCCTCATTGTTACTTCTTTTAGTTTTGTACAGCTTCTTGCATTCTGCCTTTCTCCCACCATAAATGCCTGGTCGTCTATGTTTATTGATTAGGCAATCTCATAACCCTTATCATCTAATGCAGGTGGGAGGTTCCTTTTCCTCATACAATTAAAGCTATTTATCCTTCCGTTCAAAAGAAGGGTACTGACCCCCGTTTCCTGAAATTACAACCTGTATTCAGATGTTCAATGCTTAAGGGCTGTGATGGGCAAAGGTAGTTTAGTGCTCAGAGTTCAATTGCTCTTTCTGTTCTGTTTGACGGTTCAAAATGTTTTTGCTGTGACATATTTACTATGATTTGTACATATGATTTTTAAAGAAGTTTTACTTTCTGCATTTGCGTTCCTTTCTTTATGACTTGTAGACTGTGAACAATCTTTGTCTTGTTGAAGCTGGGATTATGAGTCATGTGGTGAACTAAGATGAGGAAAATTCTTGGAACAGTACCATTCAAATAGATTTTCATGATTCAGCTTAGTGTTGGATATGGGGTTGTAGACTTTAAAGTTCACACTTATACAAATGTTAAACTTCACAGTAGACGAGCAGCATCTCTCTGTATTGGTTGAGCATTATGCACTCTTAACTTTGTAATGATATGTGCATAACCATATTTGCTAGTAGTTCCACTCCCCAAGAACTTTATTCTAACAAAACCCTTAAATTTAACATTTTCCTTAGGGTGCAACTTGTTTATTACTGTTAAGCTTATTCTCTTTCTACATGATCTTTCAATCTCTCTTAAATTAACCTCTCTTGTTGTTTCTATCTCTCTTGTAGCATTCCGTTAACAGTGGAGTGGTCTGCTTCACCTCCGCATGATATGATTCTCTGTGGATGTCATGATGGAGTGGTACTGGTTCTAATTTAATTTTCTTCTTGTTTCCCTTTGTTTTTTCAAAATAGTCCTACAGGCAACGGTTAATTCAGTTGCATCCCTGAACCCAAGTACCTGTTTCAAATGTTAATTGTTAGAGTCTGTTTTCCGACATGTCTTGAACTTATTTGATACACTTGAAGCCATGCTGCTGCAAAGCATAATAATCTCATTATCTCTAACCAGTATCTTGTTCATGTGAAATGCATTTTGAGTACTTACAAAATGTTAAGAGTGAGTCTGCTAGACTTTTACTATTTAGCATTGTAAAACTGATAGGTGCTTTTGGATAGGTTGCCTTGTGGAAGTTTTCAGCCAATAATTCATCTAAAGGTATTAATTAACTTCTGTATTGTGCTTTTCTTTGGTTTCATGAGTTTCAACTTAGTGAGGTGGCAATTTTGTTTAGTTAATCCTCTTTTAACTTGTTCTAGTTATGCGATATAACTTGAATGCTGTTTTGTTTTTGAAGTTTGAGTCACATCCTTCTTCACAAAAGACTTTTCTCAAGTCATATAATAGTGTTTTTTTGTACAGTTGTGATTTCATGTTACAGTCCTTTTGCCTGCAGACACGAGGCCTTTGCTTTGCTTCAGGGCAGATACAGGTCGTATTCGGGCGCTTTCCTGGGCACCATTGGAAAGGTTTGTTGTGCTAAACTTATTAGAGGTCATTTCCAAAAGCAATCTATATGGTAACTTCTCTAAAATAAAGGCCATGTTACTTTTAGGTTTTCATAAAGCAGCATTAATTGCATTATCCTGTAATTGGTACAGTTTGTGTCTACTTAGTTATTTTGTGGCTTGCAATTTGTTTCAACATAGGTCGGACTATGAAAATTCTTGGGTGAATCAGAACGAAGGGGTTTGTTTTGATGTGTATCTTTCAGTGCCAACTATTTTTTTAATGGTTCAAGAATTTTAGTGTTTTTCAACAGTATGATTAACATAGTGAGTATGTAGTGACTGTCTAAGCTTCTCTTGTATTTTGTCTGGTTCACTGATTGGCCTACTTGATACAATGTTGTATGCAGTGATTCCGGGAATACAAATATTATCATGGTAGCTGGTGACAAGGGGCTGAAATTTTGGGACTTAAGGTAATCTTGTTTCTATATGCTTTATGTCCTCTGATAGTTTCTATCATTATGATTTTTTCCCATGCTAATTATACCTTTTTATTTTCATCCTGCTGAAAGAAAAGCAAGAGGAGAAGAGGTACATAATGATTTGAAGTAATCCATATGCATTCTTCTGCATTTATTCCCACTCACAGCCCTCTTAGTCTCTTGAGCGTCAATGCGTTTTCAATAAAAGAGTTGCAAGTTTTTTTTTCTTTTCCGTGATTCATTGTGTGTCCTTTTTCTCTTGAAGAGGAATTATGTTTGATTTTGATTAGTTTGTATCTAAGTTGCGTAGACTCTTCACTTTTGGTGCCGCACCCGTGTCGACACGACATGGGTGTGGGTGTGGGATCCATGTCCAATTTGGTCAACCGATTTTGGGTACTTTAACCAAAATTGATGAGGAAAGTCCGGAGAGTTTTAATGATTTTTGTAGTCAATACAAAACCTAAGGTGAAATTGAAGAAAATGGAGTACCTTTTATATAGAAATTTCTATGTCACTCCTTTTCCTTTAATCTCATTCCAAGATTCTCTTCAAGTTCTCCTCATAATATCTCATTATTTGGGTTTTATAACTCTATTTTTAGATATTTTAATTATTTTTAGGCGAATCCCTGCACCCGTATCCATAAATGGATCCATATCCCCGAATCTTAAAAATTAGATCATAAAGGATTTGACCTCTGGATCCGCACCCGTATCGGACACCCGCACCCGAGTCCGAGCAACTTAGGTTTTTGTATATGTATATATATATATATATATAAATATGTGCGCGCGCGTGTGTGTGTTTAAGCTTTATTCTGCATTATAAGTTAAGTCCCAGGGCTCATCATACTTTTGTGAACTATACATAGTGCAGGCTCAAGCAGTATTCAGCAACGGAATATGGCATGTTTTATATTGCTTTGCTGTAGTTTCTTATGAAAACCCATTATTTGGTTATATGCTCATGCACTGATAATTTTTATGGACTACCGACTGTTAGAAAATTGTTTATCCTCAGATTGTGAGGGTATGAAGGGTACTTTCATGTTCCTTTGCTAAATTGTATCATAAGGCAGACATCGTTACAACTTAGTGGTCAACTCTGCTATACGAAATCTGCAGTTGGATTGATTTTGTAATGGGACTTTCAAGCAATATTTAGGTTGCAAAGCCCATGCCAGTTGCTTGTTGTATGTGCCTTTATAAATGTGTGTGTGTGTGTGTGTATATATATATATACGTATCTTTTTTTCTTTTTCTTAATATCCTACCCTACCTTGTATTTCTAACAGGGATCCCTTCCGTCCGTTCCGGGAGTATCATGTAGGCTCGGGAGTTCATATATGCAGTGTGGACTGGTTGCCAGAGCCAAGGTATGAGCATATCCTGCTAATGAATTTGATTTAGATATCTACTTTTCACGTCTTTCTCTCAAATTGTATTTGTTAATGTTCATAGATTTATTGTAATATCATGTGACGATGGGACACTAAAGATCCTTGGCTTGCCGAAGGCTGCATATGATGCACCTGTCACAGGAAACTTTTTAGCTGGAACCAAACAACAGGGATTTCATAGTTTCACTCGGTCTCTACTTGGGATATGGAGTGTGCAAGCTTCTCGTGTAACAGGTTTCAACTTTTCAAATATCTATTATCTTTTCCATCTGCAAAGATCTTACTTCTTACATAGATTTAAGTAGTATCAAAATGAGATGTTCATGAGTGATCAAATAAGCGTTTGCATTATGACTCTGAATTTTTGTGGGAAAACAAGGGGCAGCATATACTGATTCATGACCTTTCTGTTTACAACTTGCACCTTTTGTTCTAGCTAAGGGGAACTTGGGGGGGTGGGGGGTGGGGGTGGGGTAGAAGAGAAGGGTATGCAGTCTTAACTTTCTATGCATTATGGCACAGCTTGGAAGACAATGAAGGATCAGCTTAATTCTAAGGCATCAGGTGTTGTGGGTGGGGGCATTGTGTGACTGGAATACATATTTGATATCGATAGATAAATTACATTTTCCCTGAATTCTAACTTATATGCTTGTTTAAACTTTTTTGCGATTTCTAGGCATGGTTGCATACTGTGGGGTAGATGGTACAGCTGCTCGGTTTCAGGTGTGTACTGGTTAAGATGATTTTTGTTAAATCTGTTCTTTTTATGGTTTTTCCTGCTACATTTTTCGTTGTATTGAGATATTCAGAAGGGTCTGGTTGACATTGTTACCGTGATCATAGATATCTGGAAAAGGGATAGAAAAGTTATACTAAAGAAGTTTATGGTAAAACATAATGAAATCTATACAGTTCCCTTGAGGAGGACATTTCAAAAGATAAATTGTCCATTGACACTGACATCCATGCTTTCATTTAACTAGCCTGGAACTACAATATTTCTCCATGTAGTACCATAATCTGCCTTTTCTTTTTTCCTTTTAGTTAAAATTTAACCCCTACAATCCCGTCATGAATCCCTTGTTCTCATTTGATATGAGAGCACAGTAACTATATGATTTATGTTAATTGTAAAAAGGTCTGTTAAAGATTCCGTTTCAATCCCTTGCTGCCTTAGTTCTAACACAAGATGCAGACTTCGTATCAGTATAACCATGTTCAGAATTTCTTACTTATCAAAAAAAAAAAAGTTCAGGATACTGTATATCAAGAATCTCATTATCGTCTAATGTTTTGATTTCCACTGTACCCATCAATAAACATGAAAATGAAAGAAAGATATGGTAAAATCTGAGCTTACAACATACATTTATGCATTCTCTCTTGAATAACGACTGGTCTCCTCTGCAACTTTTAACCACTCGTCCAATTCCCCTATGTATAAGCCACATTTAGTTACAAATCCTTTCAACATCACGAAGTCAACAAGCCTTTCTCTGTTTATTCTCTCTGTATATATATATCACTTCGATTATTTTCCTTAATGTGCTCATATGCTCTAATGGCACAGCTTTTTTGGCATATTTTAACTCTTCCAGTTTCGAACCCTTGATTCACCTCCAAACGTCTTAGAAATTTTTGTTTCAAGTTTCTCTTGATATACATATAAAAAAAAGGTTTCTCTACTCTTATATTTAAAGAAGACAAGTCCAAAATGAGAGTCTGCACAATCAATAAAGCACTGGATGAGTATGAAAATGCATGGTGTACGCCCAACATTAATCTCACATTTTCTGTAGAATATTCAAATGCTTCACTCTCTCAATACAATCTGCTAGCTTTAACAGCTGCAGTGGTCATGTTTTCTCATTCGGCAGCCTGGTCTCTCGACTATTCAATGTTGCCTCGTACATTCAGTGGTACTTTTCTTGAATGATGATATGCTTGGCATGATTTCCTTCAAGTATGTATTATGTTAGATGTAAACGTTATGCTTGTCCAATCAGAGACCTTATTCATATTACCATTATACTCAGATTGCTAGCAAAATGTATAATGATCCCATGAGAACTCGTGCACCACATTTTCTCTGTGGATCATTTTCCGAGGATGAATCAGGTATTAGCGTCGTTACTCCAGTGCCAAATACTCCCTTCCGAATGATCTACTCAGGGAAACAATGGCGTGATGCTATCCCGAGATCTCCTCATGGTCAGGATAAACGAGTGATAGAGCAATCAGATGAACAACCCCTGGGTAACATATTGAACTGCTCTACTGATTTTCATTTACCAATTTTGCTACCTCAAATATAACTCCGCGATACCCATTCTGAGCATGGTTGCGTCTTTTCACCTTGCAGCTCTATGTTACGGCAATGATCCAAACGTTGAAGGAGGATCCGATGACGAGTTAGCATCTCAAACATCCAAAACAAAAACAAAATCCACGAGCCAGAAACCAGAAGCTGCTGAAGAAGAAGCAACACGATCGAGAGAGAAATTTGAAAAGTTACCTCCCAAAATTTTGTCGATCCACCGGATAAGATGGAATATGAACAAAGGCAGTGAGAGATGGCTATGCTACGGAGGAGCTGCGGGGCTGGTACGCTGTCAACAGATTGATTTATAAACTGTTTGAGTAACTAACTACAAGGGGAGGATGTAGATTGTAAGCTTGTATTAGTATTAGTATTAAGTTATCCCCTTATGTTGTGTGTATATTAGCAATTTCAAGAGAATTATTTGGAGTTTATTGAGCATTCAATATTTATAAACCCTAAAGGTGTGGAGGACACATATTAAGGATTAGTAGGTTAGTGGGTAGCACAAGATTGTCTTGCAGTGTTTGCCATCGTACTAGTTGTTTTATTGTAGTTCTTGTTTTTAATATATAGTATTGTTTATTCTTGTTTTCAATAATATGTCCTAGTATGTTGTTTATTGATTATCACACTATTCTATTGTTATCTTTGTTTCTTTTTGGTAAACTTTGCACCGTTTTGTTGTTACTAGTTATTATCTTTTCTTCACTGTCTCCTTTTTCTTTACTTGAGTGGAGAGGGTCTTTAGGAAACAGTCTCTCTACCTCTACAAGGTAATGATAATATTTGCGAACATTTACCCTTTCATATCCCACTTGTGGATTTTTACTGGATATATTGTTATTGTTATGTATATTAGCAATTTCAAGAAAAGTATGGTTATGACTTATCGATGTAGTTTGTTATAAACCCAACAACGTACTCAATGTAATTTAAATTCTACGAGTGGGGTGTAAAAAAGGTAAAGATAGTAACAGATAACTTATTGATAAAAACGAGCAGTAGAAAAATATTCACTCTCAAGAATTGCTTCTAATCGCCCCTCTTTTGATACTTAAGTACACAATTCAAAGAAATATAATCACCATAAATGATGCATATATAATTATTATTCATTCAATGTACCAACATAAATTATAAGTGTATAATTATCCGATAAACTCTTGATTTACCCAAAAAAATCAGTTAAAAAACTGTCATTGTAATATACTATTATTATTGTAGAAGAACACTATTATAAAGAGGTATTTAAACTCATAACATAAATTATATTCACAATAATCGATCAAGCAATATTATCACACGATCCATATATGTGACACAACTTTTCTTTTATGTCCCTTTAAAAAAAACTTACCTTTTTGTAATTAAAAATAACTACATATTTTAGCCATAATAAAAATTTTTATAACCACAGTAAGACTTGTTTTTTTTTTTTTTTGGAATATGCACTATCAAAACTTAAAATTAACCATCAACACAAATTTGGAAAATAAAAAAGGGGTTAGTAATTAATATAAACTAGGAAATATTTAAAACCCAATAATTATTTTTCCTTTTTTTCAACCTTCCGTCTCCCAGTTATTCACGAACTCCCACTCCTAAATTAATTAAAATAAAAAAACTTACACAAAAAAAGGCCCTATATATACCCCCTATAGAAAACAAATCTCTCAAATAATAGAAAAACTCTTTTCTCTGTTTTTGTTAAAAATAAAAACAAATACACAAAAATAATAATAATGGCTTCTTCACAAGCCGCTCTTCTCCTCCAAAAACAGCTGAAAGACCTAAACCGTCATCCGGTCGACGGCTTCTCCGCCGGTTTAGTCGACGAGAACAACGTTTTTGAATGGAGTATCTCAATCATCGGTCCACCGGAAACTTTATTCGACGGCGGATTTTTCAACGCTACAATGAGTTTTCCGACGGATTACCCTAACAATCCACCGACGGTGAAATTCACAACGGAGATCTGGCATCCGAATGTTTATTCTGACGGTAGGGTTTGTATATCGATTCTTCATCCACCAGGTGATGATCCGAATCATTATGAGCTGGCGAGTGAGCGGTGGACGCCGGTGCATACGGTGGAGAGTATTATGCTGAGTATAATTTCGATGCTTACGAGTCCGAATGATGAATCGCCGGCGAATGTTGATGCGGCTAAGGAATGGAGGGATAATAGGGGGGAATTTGTGAAGAAGGTGAAGAGATGCGTGAGGAAATCACAAGAGATGTTGTGAGCAAAAGCTTTACTTTACTTTTAACTTGCAAGGAACTTTTTTTTAGAACTATTTTACTTTTTTGGTATCTAAATTAACAAAATTGGCTAAAAAATTATGATTTTGTTTATTAGATTGTGTTTTGATATTGTTGAATTATAGTTTTGCTTTTCTGCAATTTTAATTGCTTATTTATTCGAAACTCAGAATTGAAATCCTGAATTCGCCTCTAAACAGGGGATATCAAAAACTTATTATTCTCAAATATCTGTGCCTTAGGACATTGAAAATCAAATTTTGAATTCGAGTTTTATGTTTGTTGATTCGACATTTAGTTATTCTGATGTTTGATAATGTTATGATCATGAATGATGCCAAGCATAAGATTATTGTGTTGCTAGATACATTGAGCTGTGTTGTTTATCTTCTTGTTGAAATCTAGAGCAACATATACAGTGTTTTTGAAGGTATCCGATTAGGTTGAAATCGACAGTTGCTTTGTTTCTGAGAGTCAGATCATCTTGATCTTGGTCATTGTGTTCTTTAACATATTTAGCCGCTGCTCAGCCTTCCCAAATAGATGTATAGCCAAAATTTTCATTTGAATTAGTTGTCCATATCGAAAAATCATCCATGGCAGGCGAGTAAACAATGTCATTAGGAAGGCATTGTTTAATCGATCCTCTACTGGATTATGTTATCAACCTCCTTTGGCTTCGGCAACTTCTTTCTGCAAAGTGAAATCTTTTGGAATTCATCAACTTTGTCTGTATGTTCTGATCTGCTGCTATCATAACTTAGCACCAAAACTTTCTACAGTATATCATGATCTGATACCGATTCGTAGCTCCTTCTGCAGTAGGTAGGGTAGCACAGTTTGTGTTAGGCTATCCATTGATATTAGCAAAAACTCACATTAGATAGTAGATGAACAGGAATAACAACATTCAACGTTTGTTTTATGAGAATCATTTTTTCTTCGATAGTTGATTCGTTCTACTGTCATAAGCTGAGAAATTTTGTGATAATCATGTCTGAAATATTGATGTCTCTTCCAACCTAAGTAACCTTACTGGTAGAAATCTGCTTCTATTTTGGTTCTCTTCTGATTGATCCCAGGCCAATTGGATCCCATACTGAGTCCATTAAACTTGTTGTCCTATCAAACTTGTTCCAATCTAAGATAATAAGTTCATGAGCTTGGTCTTACAGAAAGAAAACTTGTATCTCCAAGCTTAACTCAGACTCAGACGCGGCTTCCTTCTTTTTTTGGGGTCTTGCTACATCTTCTATCTCCAAGCTTAACTTAGACATAGCTCCCTTCTTTTTGTTTTTGGGTGGTAAAGCAATCAAACAGCAATTTGTATTAGTTCTCCGTGAAAAGGGGGTGATCCAAGTTACATTGTTACGACTTCACCCCAATCACTAGCCCGGCTTGGGTATGTCCAACTACCATAGTGTGAGTACAAGGCCTGGGAATGAATTCACCGCACCCCCTATGACTGACCGGCGATTATAGAATTTCCCTGTTTAACACCTCTTTCTGATTTATAAAATTCATGTCATTTATCATTAATAAAATAACAATGTACCTGCATATTGTTGGACAATAAACTCCAAATAATATGTATCCATCTTGATCAAATTCCATGACTGCACAAATAAGATGAACCCATCACAAGCTTAACTCAGATGAACCTAAGATATTAATAATTAAAATAAAAACATGTCCAGACATATGACACTAGATGTTTTTTCTTCTACCATTATTTTTATCTAATAAGATTACAAATATTAGTTTATAATTTTTCTAAAACTAACTTTTCTTTGTGTGGTTTAAACTTTAATGGAGTACTTCTTATCTTCATTATCAAAATATTAAATTCTCCAATGTCACCTATTATTATTATATATATATACACACAAAAAAAATTAAAGATCAAATAATGGAAGTATTAAAGTGCATTTCTTTTCTTCTCTTCAATTTCTGTATGCTTATTTCTCTAAGCAATGGATCGAATTCACATGAAAGAAAGGTACATGTAAATCCCTTTGTTTAGCCAATTATTTATCGATATTAGAGTCGAGAGTCTATTAAAAACAACTTTTTATGTTCACAAAAATAGATATAAAATCTACGTATTTCTCATCCTCTTCACACATCACAGAATATATTGTTATAATAGTAATATGATTCACATATACTCATCTAATTCTTTTTCATTGTCGTTTTTTCCAAATAAATTGGTTAAAAATAATATCGTTTTGGAAAACTAAAAAGGTATTAATTGCATGTTTTTTATAGTCAAAGCTACCCGTCCTCTAATAAATGAGAGATATTAATCTCTCTCTCTCTCTCTCGCTCACACACACACACGCATATATATATATAATTTAATCGAATAATCCTTATGTTATTAAATGATTTTTATGGGTGCCAAAACCTTAAAATAATATTTAAAAAGGGAGAGAGAAAAGTCTCAACTTTGTTATGATAGATATTTCATCCTGATTGGTTAAATCTGCTTTAATGACTACTGGTGAGATTATTTTCCTTAATCGTTTCAATTTATGTGACATATTTTGATTGAACATCAAATTAAAATTTTTTTTTGACTCTTTTGGATCTTACATGTATCAAACATTTAAGTGATTGTGAGATTTATAAAATGTTTTGATTTTAAACATTGAATTAATAACATTTGTGTGGTTATAAGAAATCGACAATCATTAAGGATGAAATGAAGGTTCAAGTTAAATCGTTTTCAAATTTAGAAAGGTATATCCGTCTTATTTAAATGGAATGATAAAGGAATTGTGACATTCTTTTTGAACAAAAAAAAATTATATATATCTTACATCGCACGTATTATTTGTGTTTGAAGTACTACTTTTGAATAAAAGAAGTGATATGACATTGTTTCACCAAATCTTATAGATGTGTGAGAGAATATATTTTCTTTGGAAACATACATACATTACATATATACATACTCAATAAGTTGACGCTACTTAAAAATAACATAGAGTAAATAATAGTTTGAAATTAAGCAGGAAGTAGAGCCTTAAATTGAACATATTCTTACATAAAAAATCACTTAATATAAAAATGACAGTTACTTACATAAAATTCTGTGACATCTCATGTTTCTATAGAAAATTACAATACTTACATTAATTATTATTGTAATTTTGTTGGTTGAAATATAAGAATATTAGTAATATTCACTATCATTTTGTGATTTCAATTTTATTTTTGGCATAATACATAAACATTTAAATTTGGCTTTATATGATAAAAAAAAAGTACTCCAATTTTGAGAATGCACATCTAGATACTTTAACTACCTTAACTAACAGACATCCGACGCTGACACACTCCAACTCTTTTTTTTCTTTTTTTTTTTTCAATATCAAATCATTTTCATCAATATCAAATAATAAACTTTTTTAGTAAAAATACTATCTCACCCAAAATTATCTTTTTTATCCGATATCAAATCATTTTCATCAACATCAAATAATAAACTTTCTTTAGTAAAATTTTTCATGACCTCATAAGTACTCTTATAAATTAAACCAAACACAATGATCAAATGCATAAATATTGCAACTTGTATATATAATAACTCAAGATCAAGATCTCAGAGTTTACATAAATTTATTAATCAAATAAAATACATCAATTTTTGTTAATTATGACTCCTTGTTTAGTAGCCATTATTTCCATGTCTTCCTTGGACAAGCAAATGCATCTATGAGCAATACAAACAGGTGCTAGAGTATGAGGACAACGTGGTTCACAATCTCTTTCATTGTCACATTCATGAATAGCTTCAACCTTGAAACATGGAATATCTGCAACTATATAAACAAAAATTAATTAAAAAGTATGGCTCAATGTATAAAATATTCAGTATTCATATAGGGTTCAAAGGATTAAAGGCAGAAGCAAATTCATGATTTAATTAAGCTCTACGGTATTCAAACATACTATATATTGCAAGTTTAGTGTATTTTTATTCATAAGTTATAATGTTACGCGTTGAAAATACTAGGTTGAGGTGAACCTGGTTTTGTGATGTTATATCCACTTTAAAATTCAGAGATGAATTAAAGGTTTGAAATTTATAGTTCTACTACCATCTTAAATTAATAAAGGTTCACAATCAAATATATAGGCATGATTTGGACAAAAGTTATTGAATTCACGTGAGCCCATAGCCGACATCATAGACCCGTACATGTCGGGGATTGGTGCATCCTCTCTAAGGGGTTATAATGTAACAGTCTACCCTGATGCAAACATCATATTTTATTCCACAACTCGAATTAACTCGTGATCTATAGCTAACATAAAAACAACTTTATCGTTGCTCCGAGACTCATTTATTCGTTTAACAATGACTAAAACAAAATTTTAAAATAAGTAAGAGAAACTAACCCATGGTGATCAACAACAAAGCAACAAAGAAAGCAGACTTCATCACAATTTTGGCCATTTTTTTTTCACTCTCTCTAAAAGCAGAAAATATTATTAACTTTGGAATGATTTGGAAAAAGGTATTGTTTCAAATAATATATATAGTGGTAGAGTAATAGAAGCAGTTGGTCAACAATAGTTTTTTGGGTTATTGATTTGAATACATTTTGCTAATAAAATTTTCCAAAAATATAAATCAAACAAACAACTTAACTAATAATGTCAGTTTTTGAAATTGGTAATTTTTCTTTTTTAAATTAAAGGTCAAAATAGTCTAAACCAATGGGTCAAGAATATATCCTGAAATTAGTAATTGCAATTATCAGTAATTGCTATATTCTCCCAAAGAATTCTAGTCAAATACAATTAATAAAGAAAAATCTCTTACTAAGTTACTACTATTAATCTTTGAAACTAACAATTGCCAGTAAATGCTAATCTCCCAACTAATTTGATGGTAAATTAATATATTATACACCCGGGAATCAAACAAAAAAAATAAGCACTTAGGAGAAAATTTCATAAATAGCAAATGAGATTAAATTAAATAAACCTCTTTAGCTACGTCATTAATTTGTCTAATTACGCTCCATAGTTATAGTTTCATTTGCTAGTTATTTTTGCTTTTATATTTCGTTTGTTAATATACGAACAAGGTAAGTATATAAAAAAAATTGTATTTATACATTTAAGAATTTTTCATAATTCTGTTTGTATATTTCGCTTGCCAAATACAAACAAGGTAAGTATATAAAAAAAATTGTATTTATACATTTAAGAACTTTTCATAATTCTGTTTGTATATTTCGCTTGCCAATATACAAACAAGGTAATTTATTATGATTTTTTCATAACTTATACAAATCAAATATATCAACAAATAGTATACAAATAGCTAAAGTAAGCATATACAAATTTTGAATTTATACATCAAAGTCAATAATTGAGTTTCATAACCAATAACAATGTGGAAACTAAAAAAATACACCCTCAAGATTTGGTGTCATAAATATAAAATCTTCTAAATACGAATAAAAAACAGAATAAGCCTTAATACAAGTGTCTCAAAAATAAAGGACAAAATGAAAATAATAGGAAGAAATAGAGTCGTTCACACCATATATGTATTGGATATTGTATCTGTTACTGCTATACTTTTTCTACAATAATTAATCGTTTAATTATTGTAGGAATCTAATAGTTATAATTTAATAAAAATATTCATTTTTTTGTAGTACTAAAAAAAGTTGAATATTGTTTGTAGGAGGAGTCTACTACTTTATTTATGCAGTTATTTAAAATTCTATATTAATAAAATTTTGTGACACAATTTTTCATTCATATTTTCAACCTTGTATCTCTCTTTCAAAAAATCATTATAATATTTAGGGAAAAGGGTTTGAAAAATATTTTAACTTTGGCCAAAATTATCGTTACGATACCAAACTTTATNTGTAGGAGGAGTCTACTACTTTATTTATGCAGTTATTTAAAATTCTATATTAATAAAATTTTGTGACACAATTTTTCATTCATATTTTCAACCTTGTATCTCTCTTTCAAAAAATCATTATAATATTAGGGAAAAGGGTCTGAAAAATACTTTAATTTTGGCCAAAATTATTGTTACGATACCAAACTTTGTGGAGAACCTTTTACCCCCTGCACTATTTAATAGTGTATTTTAAAGGTATATATGTGCCCACGTGGACACATTACTATTTATATTGACGCAATATTTATAATGTCCACGTGGGCACATATATACCTTTAAAATACACTATTAAATAGGGAATGGAGGTAAAAGGTCCTTTCCAAAGTTTGGTATTGTTACAGCAATTTCGATCAAAGTTCGAATATATTTCAGACTTTTTTTCCTAATATGTAGCTTCCAAATATTTTCTCCCTTTTTAGAATGGTTTTAGTGGCTACATTTATGTTAAGTATGATCGCTCGGACCGTTATACGTTTTGATTATGATATGATATTTGTCAGATCTTATTTTCATTTATCAAATCTTGTAATTGTGGAAGCATGTACTATTACTTAACATAAGAGTTTTAAGGTTTACATTTATTTAGGAAATTGAAACATGCATGATATGATAAGAGTTTGATACATCGATCATAAAAACTTATTCTACACTCAATATTTGTAGATATAAATATTAAGCGCGAATAAATTTTCACCATAACATTAATTCTCTGGTTTAACACCACGTATAGAAGTCACTTCAAACTTTGACTTGGTAATGCAAAAACATTCATGAAAAATACATTCTGGAATTAAACAATAAACACAATCATATCTATCATGGCATTTTACTAGTTTTGCATATGCCACCTTACTGGATGAAATATCTGCAACTGAAAAATATTTAAAAAAATTAAATCATTATTTTTAATATAAACTAAAATATAATTATTAATATTTGAAATTAGCAAAAGATTAATCTGTCACTTATTTCTCTTTTTTTTTTTTGTGGTATTTGGGGAGTTAGAAAGAGGGTCAAACTCATAATGATTAGCCACAGGGCAAATTATTAAAAAAGAAGGGAAATAACTGAAATTAGGAACGAACAAAATTTCATGACGAAATAGCAAAAAATTATGGCTGAACAAAATTTCATGACGAAATAGAAAAAATAAATTATGGTTGATCTTTTTAGTGATGAATTATCAAAAGAATTCTATCAAACGATGAATTATAATTTAGTGATAAATTAGGGCAAATTATTTTATTTTATTTTTAAAATAGAAAAATAACTGAAATTAAAGATGAACAAAATTTCATGACGAAATAGAAAAAATAAATTATGGTTGATCTATTTAGTGATGAATTATCAAAAGAATTCCATCAAACGATGAATTAAAATTTACTGATAAATTAGGGAAAATTATTTTTTTCAGAAAAAAAAAAGAAGAGAAATAACTGAAATTATGGATGAACAAAATTTCATGACGAAATAGCAAAAAATTATGGTTGGACAAAATTTCATGATGAAATAGCAAAAATCGATAGCTGATCTATTTAGTGATGAATTATAAAAAAAAATTATCAAACGATGAATTATAATTTAGCGATAAATTAGGGCTGGTATAATAAAAAAAGATGAACAATTACCCATGATGATTAGCAACAGAGCAACAACAAATGTTGTAGACTTCACAAGAGCTTTGCCCATAATTTAATTTTTTTGCACTGCAATTTCTACAAATTAATTATAACTTTTAATTGATTTTGATTGGGAAAAATGCATTATATAGGGGTAAAAGCAAATCTCACTTGTCAATTGTCATTAATGTAATCTCATGAACCATCATACTTATACTATAAATGAGAAGTCTCCAAAATCAAAACAAAAATGTCCATTAAATATTGAATAATTTTTTTTATCCTTTTCAAAAAATAAATAGCTATTCATTTTCGTTGTTCGTTAATTTAGCTCAAAAATGCTCTTTAATTAGTTAAACAGCTTTGGAATATCCTTCTTATTGACGGTTACTTCAAAACAAGGAAAAGTAAGTGGATTAAATTCCTTCAGAATACAAGACATCGAATGAGAGGATATTTTTGATACACTCAACTCAAAAAATATAATAAAAGCAAGATTTAAAGAAAAACAACGACAACAGAATAGCAACATGAACAAAGCAACGCACAATATACATTTATAAAAAATGCAACATGTATATATTATTACTCAGGATCTCATAGTCCACATCAATTCAATTATAAAAAAAAAAATACATCAATTTTTATTATTTGTGACTCCTTGTGTAGTAGCAATTTGCATCTTTTTCTTGGACCAACAAATGCATTTATGATGAACACAAATAAAAAATTTAGAAGATGGTCCATCTAGAATATGAGGACAACGTGCTTCACAATCCTCTGGATTATCACATACATGAATTGCTTCAACCTTAGAACTTGAAATATCTGCAACTATATAAACAAAAAATAATTCAAAACAATTCATTATTGAATACGTGATACAAATATCAATGACTGATTTCACAGTTAAAGTATATAACTTATATGTTGAAGATAACTTTACTTGTTGATTCAATGAAAAACAAAGATAATTATAAACAATTCGTTATAGAATATGTGCAGTGTGATACAAGTATTGATTTCATAATTAAAATATGTGATCTACACGTTACACGGAAATAACTTATTTGTTGCTCCAATGAAATACAAACATAATTTAAAATAAAATAGTATCTCCTTCGTCTCAATTTATGTGGCACCTTTCAAATTTCGTGATTCAAATAAATCTATCTTTGACCGTAAATCTTTCATTTATCTTTTAAACATTTTGAATTTTCAATTATTGTGACTTATATTACGTTTTACGCAGTTTACAAATATATAAATTCATTTCAAAAAATTTAAAGATTCCATGCGCAAATTTCGATCAAACTTAAACTGTTTGACTCTTAAAAAAATGAAAAAATGTCATATAAATTAGGACAGAGAAATTATAGGAAAGGATGGGAGAGGATAATAATAAAAAAAGAGAGAGAGAGAAAAACTAACCCATGGTGATCAGCAACAAAGCAACAAAGAAAGCAGACTTCATCACAATTTTGGCCATTTTTTTTCACTCTTTAAAAGAAGAAAATATTATAAACTTTGGAGTAGTGTAAATAAAAGTCTTGTTTAGCATTATATATATAGTGGTAGAGGAATATACATTTTTTTTTTTGGTTACTGATTTGAATACATTTTACTAATAAATTAAGTGCCTTTTAAGCACACTTGGTTATAAGTTAAAAATGATAAAAATAAGTTTAAAGTCATTAATAAGAATTTCTAACATATAATTTTTGGCTCGTAAGTCAAAAGTCAAAAACCAATGCAAATCTTATAAACAATTAAAGATTAATCAATCTTCACTTGAGTAAAATTGGACCTGCAACTATCTTTATGTGTCATATATTTCATGTTATCAATTATGAACTGATTTAGTAAAACCTAAATGTAACAAACAAACAAAAAAGAATCTATAGTGAATTTTCAATAAAAAATTCAAAATATGAAAAAATAAATATATCGAAGATTTAACATCTACTATATATATACCTTTTCAATTTTGTATAAACTATATAATTTTCTGTCGAAAACTCCTTGGTCCACGCACTGCTTCTCAGGGCGGTGGCTGTGATGATAAAAATCCTACAACTTTAGGTTACGATTACCCTAAATATATTGTAGGAATCCTAATTCTAAAAGGTTTACATTGGGTGATAATTAGGAAAAACATATATATTACTACCATATATATTTATTTTACTTTTATTTAAAATAATTGCACATATTATTACTTTTAATATTTATATCATACACAAATCTTTTAAATATAATATTAAATAATTATCTTAAAATTTAAACTCCTTAATTAATGGTCCATTGACTATTCAAATTATTTCTCTCACATCAAAGTTTCCTTCTTTCAATATATTTCTATTTGATATATATATATATATAGTAGTACAGATTAAAGAAGAATGAAAAGTTAAATTTAGTAATCAAATAGAGAAATTAATGACATAATATTGAAGTTCATATTCATTAATATAGAAGATCAAAACATATCGAGAGTCGATACATCAACAATAAAAATTTATCCGCACTTAATTCATGTAAATTAAAAATATTGAGCACGAATAAATTTTTATCTCGACATCAATTTTCGGGTTTAACACCATTCTTGGGTACTAAAGTCTTTTCAAATTCTGTCTTGGACAAGCAAAAACATCTATGAAAAATACATATTGGAATAAAACAATAAGTACAATCTTTTGCATGATGACATTTTTGCACTTGTGCTTCTACCACTTTACTGGGTGGAATATCTGCAACTAAAAATAATTAAACAAATCAAATTATCATTTCACATATATACCAAAAATATATCACTAATTTTATTAGCGATAAATTATCAAGAAATAAATTAAATAAATAACAAGTCATAGATAAAATTTGTAACGAAACAATAAAGTTTGATGACTAACTTATTTAGCGATGAATTATTAAAAAATCTTTGAAAATAGAGAATTATTTAGCGATAAATTAGAGATAGAAAGAGATGATAATAAATAGGGATAATTACCCAGGATGATTAGCAACAGAGCAACAACAAATGTTGAAAACTTCATAAGAGCCTTCCCCATTATTTTATTTTGCACTGAAATTTCTACTAATTAATTATAATTTTTCATTGATTTTGATTTGGGGCACAACATTATATAGGGGTAAAGACAAATCCCCATTTGTGATTAATGTAATCTCACATAAGGTAACTAATTATGACTAGATTAGAAGTGGGTCAAAACCAATTACTTTTAATGAAAAATTACATAAATATACCAATTATTTTTATCATATTCATTAATATTTTCTATCATTTAAAAATATTACAAAAATATCTCTCTCCTATTCTCGGATACATCACTTTCCTGATGTATTAAGACGTACTCGATGTACCGAGCATTGAGTGGTGTATTCGAAATTGAGATGCGATATATCAAGATGTTGAACTATGTATTCAAAATCACTTTACACGATGTATCAAGACGTTTTGGAATGTATCCAGATTCTACCAAATATAAGAGATTTTTGTAATTTGAAAAAAAGTAGGGATATAATATAATTAGCTCTTAACACTATAAAATTCGTATAAAATTTCCAATTTTAATACCTATAGGCTTTAAGATATCAACTTAGAATTATAGGATATAATTTTCTAAATAACGTAAATATATTCCCATAAATTTTATAACAATTAGGACATATAAAAGGTTGTAAATATGACTTATTAAGAAACCGACTACCTAGCTATCTTAATTAAGAGTTTCATGTGAAACGAAAAGAATAAATAATACAATTCTCAGTATAAAATTAATTAATCTACCAATTATATACTAATACAATCACAACTTAATAATTTTTCTAAAAGTAACATTCTTGTGCGTGGTTTAATTTACTTTCTTACCTTTTGTTGTGTAAATAAAACTTATTAGGAAAATATTTAATTATGAATTCTGAGGTTTAGAGTTAGAACTTCAAAATAAGTCTATAAAAATATGATCCGTTTAAAATTTGACTGTATTAATGATTCGACTATTAATTAGTAATTCAATGTATTTGTAATCCATTCAAATTCAATGCATCTTTTAGGCTAATAATAAAAAATTTAATATGTTAAATAAGAAATATAGAAAAAATCAAATAAAGAAATGATAACTTTCTAATTTAAAGAATTAGAGATTCAACTATGATTTATTGTCTAGCCATCCTGATTCAATCCAAATAAATTTTGTGCACGATTGTATAATGATTCTTTCATTTGTCAATTTTAACATGTTCAAATTTAACTTAAAACACTCGTTGTAGAGTACGGAAGGTAAAAATAATTAAACACAAATTTTTATTTAAAAAAAAAAACATACATTACTGACATAAGTTGTTATGTTATTTTATGACATAACTTGTGAAATATAATGATATCAACATATGAATTTATACTGCGATAAAATTATTTGTTATATTGGTGTCAAAAATATATAATGTTATGCCTTTTACGAAATAACTTACAGTTATAATACGAAAATATAAAATTGATGTCACACAAAAAAAAAGATCGTGTATGTTAATTTATTTAATTAATTGGATTTGACATTTGTTTTGGTACTATTGTTCTATGTGTTCAAAACATTGAAGTATCTATTGTCTTGCTTAAATCGTGTAAAAAAATGTAATTACAAAGTTCACAAAGGTCTGAATATTAAATATATACATTTTAAGTAAAATAAATAAATTACTCTAATATAAAAAAATTTAAAGTCCACATTTATTTAGGATATTGAAACATCATATATATAAATAAAATCAATAGTAAAAATTTATCCATATTTAATTTATGTAAACATAAAATATCAAATACAAATAATATTTTATCACAACATTCTCAATTATTAGGTGCTAAAGCAACTTCAAATTTTAACTTGTCTTTAGCACCTTCAAACTTTAACTTGTCAAAGCAAAGACACCTATTTAAAATACAAAAACCATATAAACCTTGAAACTCACAATATAAATTACAATCCTCATTTTCCACACAAAAGAATCCTTCCCATCTGCCGGATGAAACATCTGCAACTAAAATATTTAAACAAATCAAATCATCATATAGACTGAATTATCGTTAATTTTATTTAGCGATGAATAATTAAAAACTTATATAAAATAATAAATTATGACAAGAGAGAATAAGCGGACAAAACAATGATGATTAGCAACATGGCAAATTATCAAAAAATAATTGAAATTAATGACAGAAATTTTATAGTTAAACAACAAAATTTATTACTAATCCATTTAACAATGATTTATTAAAAAGATTCTATCAAATAACAAATAATTTAGTGATAAATTAAGGATAGAGAAAGATAGCAATAATAATACTAATAAAGACGGATAATTACCCATGATGGTTAGCAATAGAGCAACAATAACAAATGTTGAAGATTTGATAAGAGGCTTCCCCATATTTTTATTTTATTTTGCTCTGCAATTTTTTAAAAATGATTTTGATTTGGAGCAAAGTATTATAAAACATTATATAGGGGTGTTAAAAGATGAGTTGATAATTAATGACTTGTCAATAGTTATTTGGATTTAATATTCTTAAAAATCGAATCAAAACCAAATCTACTTAGATTTTATTAAATTTTATCTCATGTAAGGGTCTTAAAGGTTAAGTTAATAAATGATTTGTCAATAATTATTTGGATTAAAATAAAATTTAAAAAATACAGGTTAAAATCAAATCTACTTTTTATATTAGAATTTCTCAAATTAATTTTGGTCAAAAGAATTAATTCTCTCTCCCTTATTAACCATTACTTGGGAAATTTTGGCAAATAACCACTATTATAAATTTAATTATGTTTCATAGTTATAGTTTGCATATTTACGGACCGTAGCTACGGTTTAAGCTGTCTGTTTGTATAATTCGTGGATATATTTGTATAGGGGTGCACATGACCGGGTTGGTTCGGGTTTTCAAATATCAAATTAAACCATTTGTGTAAAAAAATTAAATTTATAAACCAAACCAAACTAACAAAATTCAGATTTTTTCGGATTTTTCAAATACCAAACCAAACCATTGTGTTGAATTTTTAAATTTATAAATCAAACCAAACTAATAAACCTTGGATTTTTTCAGATTTTTGGATTTTTTCGGTAAAGTTTGCATACAAACATAGAATTAACTTTTGCTCCAAATATTTCTTTAGTCCAACCAAAATACAATTATCTAAGGTATTTCTTAAAAAAATAACACAAAATTTGAGATGTGTACTGGTGACACTAAAATATTCAATAAAAAATATTAATGAAATCATCATATAAAATAAATATTGTAAAGTCATAATGAAAATGATCATAATTATAAAGTACTAAATCATGTTAAAATAAGTTTAATAAGTATTAGTGACATTACTAAATATTTAAGGAAAATTAAAATTAGATTATGTATTTTAATTGTCTAAACCAATGTAAAACTAAAGAACAAATATTCAATATTATTGTCATTCTTAGTGTTGAATTGATTTTCTTTTTGCATTAGTATTAATTTGATTTTGATTTAAGTTTTATTATAATTATCAACATCTATGAACTATAATCTTTATTGGACCATTCCGAATTCTAAGTTTTAAACTTGAAATAATATATTAAAAGATAAAAACTATGAAATAGTACAAGAAATATTTTAAAATAATATCAAACTAAATATTTTTATGTATAAAATAAAATTTTAAAATTACATATATAATGTCGGGTTGGTTTGGTCTCGAGTTGGTTTTTTTTAGTTAAAACCAAACCAACCCAAATATAGTCGGATTTTTTTTTTCAATACCAAACCAAGCCAAACCAAACCACTAGTTGGGTCTTTCTTTTCGATTTGACTCAATTTGCGATTTGGTTTAATTTTCGATACAATTTTATACACCCCTATATTTGTACATCTAAGCTATTTTTTAATAGACTCGAGTACCTAGCTATCTTAATATGGAGTTTCTTGTGGAAAGGAAAAAATGATTTTCACTGTAAAATTAATTAATCTACCAATTATTAAATAAAATTCCAAATATTCTTTTATAATTTTTCTAATAGTAGTTTTCTTGGTGTAGTTTGATTTACTTCTTTATCTTTTTATGCAAATAAAACTTAATTAGGAAAATATATAATTATTCATTCTGATGATTAGAGCTATAATCTTTTTATGAATCATCTGAGTTTGACCAAATAGAACTATAATCTTTTTATGAACCATCTGAGTTTGACCAAATTAATGATCGATCATTTAATAGTTAGAATTTGACCAGATTAATGACTCACTCATTTATTAGTTTAACTTTGACCAGATTAACAGCTTAATCATTTATTAATTAATTAATTAATTTTAATCCATTCAAATTCAATCCATCTTTTGGGCCAAGTATGTAGTCAAAATTTGATCCATAAAAAATCTTATATTTTATTTATTTAATATAATATATATAGTTGTAGTAAAGGCTTAATATGTTAATAAAACAAATTATAAAAATCAGATAAGGAAATTATAATTTCTAGGAATTAGACTGGTTTAACTATGATTAGGATGAAAATTTAATTATAATTATTTAAGAAAAACAGTAAATCACAGTTTTATCTATTGTTATCGTTTACTGAAGGATAAAGGGATCACTCAATCAACATGTCTAAGAACATAAAATGCTTTATTTTGATATAATATAGATTTTAGAGTACGTGCCTCGTACATGTAGAGTACATGAAACTATAAAAAAAAATTATTAAGTTTTAAAGGCATGTTAAAATAAAAAACGCAAAAAAGAGTTGAATATGAGTCTGTTCACCTGCCAATCTGCCATGTAGATCGTTTATTATTACTTTTTCTTTTCATATTTACTTATCTAATATATTAAAAGTAATTTTCCAACTTCACTTTTCTAGTTCGGAATATCAAGAGATATTTATCATTTTGTGTCTATTTTATCTTGCTATAAAATTTTACTCCCTCCTTCTCATATTAGATGGACATCTTTTATTTTTACACAGTAATTAAGAAATAATTAATAGCTTTCTTTACTGTTTACAGGGTTCATATTAATTAGCCTCTTGAAAAAAGAAATTTTTAGATTTAAATTTTTTGTTTAAACTTCCAAAGGTCATATTAATAGTAGGGGTAAAATAAGAAAAAATTACTCCCTCCATCCCATATTATGAGTCACCTTTTTCATTTGCACTTGCATTAAGAACTAAAGTAATTTTACCCTTATGCCCTTATTTAATGTTTGCTTATGACAACTTTGTAATAAATGATGAAATGTTAGATTTCAAAAATATAAATGCATTTGGATGACTATTTAAATTTACTTTTTGGAGCCAAATTTTTTCACCAATTGATCCAAAAAAATTTTAAAAACAAGTTTTTCCCACCTCAATTTTCCTATATATTTTGTGTAAATATATTTTTTTTAATTTTTATATATAAATTCTTAAAGCAAACATGACAACATCACAAAATATTCAAATTCCATTACTTCAAATTAATCTAAATTTTCCTGCTGAATCTGATGTTGTTGATAATGAAATTAGACGACAAATGAATTTTAGTTCTAGTTCGACAAATCATTTATTTTTTGATTTAAATGGTGCATAACTCCTTTATTTGGATCTTGATTTTTCTCAATTTGGCCTTCACGTGTTTTGGTTGAGTCTTCTATTTTTACATCCTTTGAACTTTTTGAAATGTCATCTTCCTTGATAAAATTTGTTGAAGCTTCAACTTTCAAGATTATTTTTGAATTTTTTTTCATTTTTTATTTAATTTGTTTGTTGATATTTTTTTTCAAAACCAAATTTTATAGAAAAAGTAGTGAATAAAGAAAATAGTTAATTAATGAATGAAGTACTCTCCCAATGAAATTAATTACTTGTAGATTTCCTAGGTTAGTCAAAGTAAATACATTTTCAAGATTAATTAATTAATAAATCAAGGGTTTAATAGGTAAAATATGGTAATTTATGCATAAATTTTATAAAATGACATATATTGTGGTCCAGCTATTTTTAGAAATAGGTGACTTATAATATGGGACGGAGGGAGTAATTAATTCTCTCCTAATTTAGTAAGTAATCAAATAATATAGGACAAATAGTTTAGTAAGATGTCCATCAAATATGGAATGGAGGAAGTATTCATTTTTCAAATTTAGATAACTTATGAGTGATATAGTAAAATTACCTCTCCATTTATTATTTCTTAAGAAGTATGTCAAGTCAAACATGGACAGAAGAAATAAATGACTTTAATAGATTCATTTATTATATATCACATGTGCTTTGATATCTACTTGCAAGAAGATGCATCAATAATAAAAATTTATCCCCTTTTAATTTATGTAAACATAAAAAATTAAATGTGATAATTTTTTTATCACAACATTATCAATTTTTGGGTGTTGAAGCCACTTCAAACTTTGGCTTGGCCCAACAACCACAACTATTAAGAAAACAAACACCATAGAAACCTTGCAACCCACAAAATAAAGAACAATCATAATTCTTCTCACAAGAGAGCCCTGCCCACACGCTGGATGAAAAATCTGCAGCTAAAATATTTTTAAAAATCAAATTAATTATCATCTGACAAAAATCTATCGCTAATTTTATTTAGCGATGAATAATAATAAAATTATATTAATAATCAATTATTATATAGAGAGAAATGATAATAGAGATAGTTACCCATCACTACTAGCAACATAGCAACAACAACAAATGTTGAAAACTTGATAAGAGCCTTCCCCATATTTTTTATTTTATTTTGCTTTGCAATTTCTTTTTAATTGATTTTGATTTGGAGCAAAGTTTTATACACCATTATATAGGGGTAAAAGAAAATCTATTGTAATTAATATATTCTCATGAAGGGTCTTAAAAGGTGAGTTAATAAATGACTTGTCAATATTTATTTGGATTAAAATAATTTTAAAATCCGGGTCAAATCAAATCTACTAAAAAGAATAAGAATCATATTTAGGATTTCTCTTATTAATTTTGGTCAAAATAATTCATTCTCTCTCCCATATTGATCATTATTTTTATAAATATAATATTATTTACAATGGCGAATCCAAAATTTTAAAATCATAGGTACTCACTTTTTAATATAAATGCATAATTATTTTAATTAATGTGAAAATAAAAAAAAAACTTATTATTACAAATAAGACTTCTAACACAAGTTACCGAGGAAAACTACAATTAACTAATATTAATATATTTTTTGAGAAAAATATTTTAATTTAGATAAAAAAAATTCTCTAGCAATACAATTTTCGACGACTTCTCATATTTTAAAGATATTGGATAATTGTATCATGCATGCATGCTTACAATTACAAATATTTACATACGATAAGTTTTGAGTTTTCTAAAAGCTTAAGTTTTTTTTATCGTGATAAATGAGATATAGAAAATTGAAAAAGTAAAAAAATAACTAAAAGAAAAAGTTAAAATTAAAATGTTACCAAAAAAAAGGGTGAAGATGAAAAGAAAGAAAAAATGTTTAGAATTATAAATGAAGCAATTAAGTAATGTCTTAAATAATGCTGACTTCAGAACCAAAGCACCTATCAAACATTATTGTTTGTGGGTGCTCAACTGTTCTTTATATTGATTTCTTATTATTTTTTGTATAACTTTACGCGATACGGGTTGAGATTATTAATGCTCGAGCATCCGAAACCTATAACGTTGGTTCGTCCTTGATTATGATGAGACCTTCTTGCTTTCAAAGGTCTCCAATTTATCTTGAGTATTAGTAGTTTATTTATGTTGTTAGTAGAATATTTAGGTAGCCTAGGATCTTGCCCCAGTAACCTTTCTTCAATATGTTAGAGACTTTATAGACGAGTTAGTTGAATATATATACAATTATCATAGTTATTTTCATACGCATATACATATTATACAAATTTCAGTCTCACATAATGCCAGACTAAGGGTTCACTGGACAACAACGGTTTCAAGTGTCGATCACCGCTAGGGTGCTCAGGGTGTGACATCATATTAATTTAGCTTTTGTTCAAATTCTACCAAGAACATTCATTATAGAATACGAATGTTATAACTATTTGTTCAGTACGTTGAAGCATGATTTGGTTGCGTTAAACAAATAAATTTAGGTGAATTTAAGCGATATTGATAATGTGTTCGATTGTGATTCTTGATCAAAACATTAACTAATTAATAAGTTATGTGTGTGAATACACTTTTTGACTCATAAAAAATAATTATTTTTTGAGCACATGTTTGGTTACTTCCCTTGGCTAAGTACGAACCAATAATTTCCAAAAACAAGATCGTGTGGGATTATGTTTTTAGGCTAGCTAGAAATGTAAGTCACATTTCTAAGCAAATCACTTAGATAAATTAAGTGACTAAGTCAAAAGTGATTTATTATAAATTATTTAAAATGAGTATAAATCAATAAAATTGATCATACGAAAATCACAAGATTCGAAAGATATTTTACACCTTTTTTTTCGATAAATATAATTTCTTATTCTATCTTTATTTTTACAAATCAAAGTAAAAAATCACTTTCTTTTATTAAAGATTCATGAGGTGTATCGAGTAAGAACTTAAAAAGATAAATTAATCCAAAAAAAAAGGTGCAACAAATATTAGAGGAAAGACATTGAATCATAAATAAATATCCTGTATTTTTTGCTTTACGCACTTATATATCAATACATATATAATTTGCCTTTCTCCAGACGTGTATGATATTCATCTCGACTGTGAATGCATGCACAAATATGAAAAATACAAAGGGGTTTCTGATCACGACAAACTACTACACAATCATGGGCTGAACCGCAATGGTGCAGAGCAGTCACCTTGATGGATGAATTATTTGCAACTGCATATAAGAAAACAAATCATCATTTTATATATAAATAATTAATTATATAGCAAGATAATCATACATATATATATATATATATTTATATATAAAAAAAAATATAAGAAAACTCCTCATCTTTAGAATTGAACTTTCCAATCAAAATTTAACAGATCTACAAATGAGAAGTTATTACCAAACCACAGACTAACACATGAATCCATTATGAACCAAATCGCTCAAATTAGATAAGGTTAATAATTTCAAAGAAAAATACATATTTTAGCGATGAATTATTAAATTATCATTGCACATATACGACACAAAATTATCATTAGATCTATTAAGCGATAAATTATTTAAAAAATTCTATCAAACAACAAATTATTTGGCAAAAGATTAGAGCTAGAGAGAAATATTATTTTTTTTAAAAAAAAGAAGGGACAATTACCCATGATGATTAGCAAGAGAGCCGCAAAAAATGTTGAAAACTTCATAATAGCTCACTGCAATTTCTACTAATTATAATTATAATTTTTAATTGATTTTGATTTGGACCAATGTATTATACAACATTATATAGGGGGTAAAAGAAAATCTCTTGTAATTAATAGAATCTCATGAAGGGGTTTTAAAATGTGAGTTAATAATGATTTGCCAATAATTGTTTGGATTAAAATAAATTTAAAAAAGAGGTCAAACCAAATCTAGTAAAAAGGAATAAGAATCATATTTAGAATTTCTCTAATTAATGTTGGTCAAAAGAATTTATTCTCTCACTTATTAGCCATTATTTTTATACATATTATTACTCTCTCCGTTTTAAAATTGTTAAACTTTTTTTCATAGTTCAAAATAAGTGAATTGTTCAAAGTTCAAGAGTGTAAATCCCATTTTGCCCCTTATTTGGATTTTCTAGGTGATAATTTCAAGAGAGTTGATTGCTCATATTTATGATTTTACTTTGAATTATTTATATTTTGAAGAATATCTAAAAGCGCAAAAGTGGAAAATGGTATTTATTTTATGTCCTAATTTTTTTCTCTTAATAGGTGTGCATTGACTCAACAATTCAATTATTTTGAAATGAAGGGAGTATATTACTTGAGTAATGTTAAATGGCCAGAAATTTAAAAAATCTATAATATCTTTTTTATTTTAAAATAAACTAATATTTTTTACATTTTTTAGTTAAAAGGTATTAAGTTAAAATGGTAAAAATATTTAAAAAGGTAAAATAACATCGGTAAAATACCATTTTGGTCAAAAAGATTTTTCCTATTTAATAATCATCATTTGCTACAAATGTACAGTTAATGACATTAATTATCATTTAATTGTGAACGAAAGATGATTATTTCTTGTATTTCAAAATAAGTGAATTATTATAACAATGCATATCCATTAAGTAAAAATGTTTAAGACATAAATTGAACACAACTTTCCACTTTTGTTCTTTCAATTATTCTCAAACAATTCTTGAAAATATAAATAATTCAAAGTAAAATCATAAATATGAATAATTAGCACTTTTGAAATTCTCACCTAAAAATGTAAATGAGGGGCACATGCATAAGAAGCACCAAATAATATATGAAATGACCAAGTTAGCCTCACTCAAAGTGGAATCACATGTACCATATATATTGATGGAGAGGAGCTTTAACTCTCACTTAGGGGTGACATAATGAGTAATTTGTATGGGTACCAACTCATATTTATCCATTTAAAATGGTTGGGCACCCGACTTTCCCCGCTTATGGATCTGGCGTCTTTGGGGCACCTGAAATTTTTCTCTAAAAAAATTATATGAGGACCTTCTTAATGAATTGGGGAAGCATTGCATATAGTTCCGCCATTTTTTACATGCATATTCTTGCATTTATAAACCAATGTTTAGAAATTACTCAACTTTTACCTTTTTCGTGTATATTAGCCCATGGATCTGGCGCCTTTACACACAATTTGTGCGTAACCCTCAACACAGTGGATAAATTATTTGTCCCAATTTTAACAGAGAATAATTGCTTCAAGTATAAAGCTCTAGCAAGTGCGCACATAACATATCGTCTTAATTAAGGCCATAATATTGTGCCTTAGATAAAGAGAATTAATAAAATGGTGAGATTGTGCTTGTGTGTCTTGATCCAAATTTCTTTTAAAAATATAAATCTTTAATCCTATGGACAAGTAGGCTCAAAATTAAGGTACAATACATAAGCAGAGGTTGTGTTTATACGTCTTGATAGGTGTATGTCGAAATTGAAGTTGTAATTTTATGTCTTAGTTATGACTATTGAAATTTAACAATTTAAGCGAACACTAGGCAAACTATTTATCCAAGATCAATTTAAAGTTATTTTCTTTTAATTAGGAATTCAAAAAATGACTTAAAACACTATACCTCAATTTTAAATGATAACTCTATAAATAAAATAATTTGTATCCAATATCGCCACTTTAATTGAAAAAACTTTTTCTCTCCTTTTTTTCTAACAATGAAAAAAGGAATGTGACACTATGGGAACAAATCTGAGCATCTAACCAAAATTTAAAGATAACAATGATATGATTCAAAACTTTTGTTATACACAATTAAATGTTCCTATATAAATATATATGTCTTGTTCAATTCATACAAGTTTGACCAGATTAATGATTTATTTATTTATTAATTCAGTTAATTTTAATCAGCTAAATTAAATTCATCTTTTACGCTAAGTATGTAGTTAAAACTGACCAATAAAAAATCTTTAGATACTTTTCTATTTAATATTTATAACCACCCATAAATGTATACAAGTTTGTCTTTCCTTATTTAATCAAAGATTTCATAGTTGAGGCCCCGTGAATGGAATAATTTTTTCTTAAATGGAGTACTCTAGTCTATACGACACAAATCAAAATTAGTTGAATAACTACATTTTAAATATTGATTTATTGTTTTATTTATTTATTTATTTATTTTGACAGAAGAGCAGTAATAAATCTTTTTTGGGTAGCATAAATTTGATGTTGTGAAACAAAAATAGTACTAAAGCATCAATTTATTTGCAAATAGCATAATAATGGCAGCATGTGTTCCCGTTTAAATTGTTTGTCATGTTTTTTCTTTTACACACCCTTAAAAATATTAAGTAGGAGGAATTTTAACTATTTTACTCTTATCTATTTTTTAAGATATATTCTCACTGTAGTGATTATTTACTTTATTTATATATCATCCTAAGATGTTTATAGTCTTCAAGAACAATTATTACTAAAAATAAAATTAAAAAAAAAAACTGATTTGTTCTTGACTTTTTCAAATGACAAATAATCCGAGAGAACTATAAGAGTCTTGAAGTCCAGATTTATTAAGGAAATCAAAACACACACCAACAAGAGTCGATACATAGACAATAAAAACTTACCCTGCACATGATACATATAAATATAAATATCAAGCGCGAATAAATTTTTATCTCGACATCATCAATTCTTGACTACTAAAGCCACTTTAGTCTTCAAACTCTGACTTGGCAATGCAAAGGCATTTATGAAAAATACAAAGAGGAATAGGAAGATTTGGAGACTCAAAACAATTACAATCTTTTTTGAAATCACAATGGGTAGCATCCACCTTGTTGGATGGAAAATCTGCAACTGAAAATATTTAAACAAATTATTTTGTCATTATTTAAAAAAATAATATTATAATGATAATTAAGCATAAACTAAAATTTAATGATGGAAAATTACCCATGATGATTAGCAATAGGGCAACAACAAATGTTGCAAAGTTCATAAGAGCCTTTCCCATTTTTCACAAAAGATACCAATTAATATAAATTTTATTTGATTTAATCTGAGGCAAAGTATTCTACAATATTATATAGGGGTAAAAAAGCAAATCCTATTTCATTAATGTCATCTCATTAATTAATTAAAATGTAAAAGCAAGTTGACTATTAATTACCATATAAATTATAAGCCTAATTGAATATTTGGGGTTTTTTCATTGTTCAAAATAATTGAATTATTCAAATTTCAAGATGGATGTTTAATTTTTTTTTCCATATTTGTCATTTCCTTTAATAAAGTTTGTTACTTTTTAGGGTATAACTTGCATTACCTACAAAGTTACATTTATGATTTCACAACGGACGTGGTAAGTATATTTTAAAGTATGTCAATGTTTTTCTTAGTAAATGTAATAAACAAACAGGTTTGAGACCCACAACACAAAAACAATGGAAAATCTGCAACTGAAAATATTTTTAAAAATAAAAATAATCAGCATTTCATTGTGAAATCAGTTATTAATTATATTTAATAATGAATATTTGACAATAAATTATCAAAAAATTCTAGTAAAAATAAATTATTAGTGCTAGTGAGAATTAGAAATAGGGACAATTACCCAGGATAATTGGCCAGTATTGAACAACAACAAATGTTGCAAACTTCACAGGGCCTTCCTTATTATTATTTTTTGGCATTGAACTTTATACCCTAGACGAGTAAAGTAAGGACGACAAGTAAAATGAAATGACGATCATATAACTTTTACTTGATTTGATTTGGAGCAAGGTATTTTGAAGCATTATATAGGGTAAAAGCAAATAACATACTGATTAATTTAATCTCAAGAACTAATACATGATAAGAAGTTCATAATTACCACATTAATTATAAACCTAATAGATCAGTATGTCTTGATGATTTGTTACCGTGCACGAAAATCGAGATGAGTTTTAAATGACCGAGTTGGGCTGAAAATATTGAACATGTCAAAATAGGCCGAGTAATCAAAAATTACTTGAATTGATTCGAATTAGACTGAGTTGTGTTAAGAATCGGGTCATAAGCCAACTTGTTCAACTTTTACTAATTAACTTATTTCTTGACACGTGCGTTGCATATCGTTATCAACTCATGTAATCAAAAGATAATTGACTATCACTTGACGTGTGATAAAACATATTATGGTAGATATAATCAAACGTTGGAGAGTATTTTGACCTTATGCTTTATTTATTGTTATTTTTAATAGATGTGTGGAAAATCACTTTTAGACGAATTTGAAAGTATGTACCTCATTTTCAGTTAGAAAAAGTGAATTCTTGATGTATAAATATGTTTGGCAGCATATCAACCCGTTGTAATTTTATATGTATACCATTGTTGTTTTATTTCAATTGCATATTTATTATGTTTATAAATAAGAAAATTATGCACATTCAGATATTCTTATTCCTCTCATGTAGGCTTTGCACAACTTTGTTTTTCGTTTCTTCTATATGTTTTACATATTATTTCTTCTTATTTATACTTGAATTTGATGCTCTTGAGTTGAAGATTTTTCAATTACAATATATCTACCTTCACGAGATAGTGATTCAAGTTTTGTACACACACCCTTTCAGATTATTATTGTTATAACTTTGTGAGGATAGTCAAATATACTCGTACATGATTTTTATTTTAATAATAAAAAAAATAAAAGTGATTATTTCACTTCGGTTAGCCAAAAATGGCATAGCTGCGTCATTTATATAATAATGAGGATATAAATAGAAAATACCGACAGTAAAAAATACATAAATGACAACTTTACATAAATGACAAATTTATGCTACAAGATTAATTATATCCCATAATTTGTGGAAAGAGACATAAATGGATCTTTTTAACCACCAACCACTCCACAAACACATAATAATTCAAATTTTTTATTTAATTTACATAATAATATACACAAACACATAACTAGATCTAAAAGAATAATTAAAATAAAAACAAAAATATTAAAAAATAATCATTTATCCGAAAGATTAGTTCAACACGTCCCAGTAGTTATGGAAAAAAAAATTCACATTCAAAGCAATATAAATCTAAATCTTCACAACTCTTACAACTAAATTAAATCTACAAAAATAATTATAATTGAAGTTTAAAGACAGAAAATGTGGAGAAGTATTTTCATTTTCATCTTCAATTTGTGTCTTCTAGTTAGTGCAAATGCAAATAATGACAATCAAAGAAAGGTAATTTATTTTATTTTTGTAAAATTCTTGTATTAATGTTATTTTTCGGTGTGATTAGCATGTCTACTTCACTGTTGTATCCTCGATCCGCTTGCATACTTGAGTTTATTATGCTTTATTTAAATGGATGTTCTCTTCGAAATAACTTATTTATCTTCACGAGGTAGGACTAAGGCTATGTACGCACTATCCATTTGAGATTCCATTTGTGGGATTACACTTAATATATTGTTGGTTATTGTTGATGTTGTTTCATTATATTTGCCATTTTTAAAAGTTTTTTTGTTGTTTTAATTTTTTTTTTAATGATCATGTTATTATAATGTGTAATTTGCAGTCATATATTGTGTATATGGGAGAACTTCCAAAGGACACAAGGTCCTTGTTTAGCAATCACAACAACATCCTCAAACAAGCATTTGGATCAAAGTAAATATATTTCTACCTATATATATATGTGTGTGTGTGTGTGAATTTATTATTATTGTTGATTGTTGATATAGTTGTTAATCATCGGAAGTTTGTTGAGTACGATTGATTGGAGTATACATATTATTTTGATTTTCACCTGGTGTCAGATACTTGTATTCGGCCGGATTAAGTTACTACTCAAGACAATCCTAGTAACAAAAATAAGACATTTTGCTTCAATTATTATTTGATTCAAAATGAATGCACTAATGACGTATTTAATTAGTTATATTTCTTATGAAAAACTATTATTATTATGAATATATTTCAAAATATGAATACTAGTCATAGTTATAGTAAATACCATTTGAATAGTGTTTTTTTTGTTCATGTGTTCACTTTGTAAAATGTGGATACCCCTATGAAAAATTATGTGTACGCCATAATTAATTAATTAATCTAGTCTTAAAATATTGTCTGTTTTATTTAAATTTTCTCAATTATTTTTTTCGATTTTCAGTTTAGCAGTAGCACAACTACCGAGGGTACTACACAGTTACGACAAAAGTTTTAACGGGTTCGTGACAAAATTATTGCCAGAAGAAGCAGACCTTCTATCTCGTATGAAATAATATCGAATATCAATTAATTTTAATTTTTTTATAAAAAAATCGTCAATTTTTAATTTAATTTAGTATGATATTGTTATTTTTTCAGATAGAGAAGATGTTATTTCAGTGTTTCCCAACACAATTCGACAACTTTATACTACAAGATCATGGGATTTTATTGGCATGCCATTGAATGTTGAACGAAATCAAGTTGAAAGTGATATTATTGTTGGTGTTATTGATACAGGTTAGTATCCATTGTTTAAAAAATTACCAAAAATTATTTGATACGGTATTTGTACGGGTGGGAGATCGTAGGTATCTGATGATATAGATTAGAGGCGGAGCTAGAGTTCTAGCTACATCTTCTGGAAAATTGTATTTGTTAAGAAATATCATACTTCGACAAGTTTCTTTCTAGAATTTAAAACTCATACACAAAATTATGAATCCGCTTATGCGAAATAGGATTATTAATGTACATTTGAACTGGCGTTAACACCATCGTCATGACATGTGTATATGTTTTTTTTTAGGAATACAAATCAGTATCCATTATAAACAATTAAGAAATTTTTTGATGTAGTATTTGTATTGGTGAGAGATAGTAAAATTTGGTGAGAGATAGTAAACAATTAACAAATTTTATTAGTTTGGCTAAAACCTTATATTATTATGTTAAGAAATATACGAATATGTATACATAAATTATTCAGAATACATATCTTTTCTAAAATTCAGAACTCATAAATTGAAAATTCTTATTAATCCATCCCATTTCACTAGGTGTGTGCAAACCGGCTCACACTATAAAATAATGAAACATAATGGATTTCATTCCATCACTTGATCAACATATTATTGGTATGTCACCAACACTTACATTTATTTATTTATTTGGAATTTACATATTTTAGGAATATGGATTCAATCAGAAAGTTTCAATGATAAAGGATTTGGGCCTCCACCTTCAAAATGGAAAGGCAAATGTGGCCAAGGTGCCAACTTCACTAAATGCAACAAGTAAGTTAAAAATTTATTCGCATTCGATATTTTCCTCAATTTAATAAATACAAGTTATTGTTGGTAATTCATGTTTTTGTAGTGATTCTTTTATGTTAGTGTATAAAAGTTAAACTCATACTAATATTTCTATAAATGAACAGCAAAGTGATCGGAGCACAATTTTTCAATCTTGGAGGAGCAGGAAATGAAAACGAGCTCTCCCCGGCCGATTTCGAAGGCCACGGGACCCACGTGGCATCCACGGTCGGTGGAGTACCCGTCCCGGGCGCTAGCTTGTACGGTCTAGCAGAAGGCACTGCACGCGGAGGGGTCCCATCCGCGCGCATTGCCACCTACAAAGCGTGTTGGTCCATGGGGTGCACGGACAGCGACATTTTAGCCGCGTTCGACGCTGCCATCTCCGACGGAGTGGACATAATTTCCCTCTCCGTCGGAGGCGGAGGGCGCGATTTTTTCGAGGATTCAATTGCTATTGGAGCATTTCATGCCCTAAAAAAGGGGATTTTGACATGTTGTGCTGCTGGAAATAGTGGGCCTGATTTGGGAACTATTGAAAATGTAGCACCATGGATTTTCACAGTGGCTGCTACTAGCTCTGATAGAAAATTTGAGACTGATGCTATGTTGGGTAATGGAGTGGCTATTTCTGTAAGTTACACAAACTCTTTTATTTCACTTATATATATATGTTTGTGTTACCTAATCGGCCTCAGCGATTGAAAAATAGTCATTGTTCTATAGTAGTAATAGATTTCACGGGAAATATCAACATGGGTTGTGGTGCAGGGGCGAGATTGTTTCACCCTTAACTAAAAGTATTGGGTTCGAGTCCTAGGTACGGAGAAAATCATGTTGGGATCACCACCTCCGAATGAGTCATGCAGTGAACGATCCGAATTTAGTCGGAGCTCCAATGTGGACTTCGAACACCGGATGGGAAACCAAAAAAACTCCACGAAAAATAATTTCATCAAGAACAATGACTAACTCGTTCAAATTTAACTTAATTTGTCGATTTGACACCTCTATATATAATAAGGGAGTGCTTCACCCTTAACCAGAGGTCTCGGGTTCGAGCCCTGGGTATGGAGAAAATCCTGTTGGGAGCGCCATCTCCGAATGGGCCCTGCAGAGCGCGATCCGGATTTAATCAGAGCTCCAATGCAGACTCCAAACATCAGGTGGAAAACCAAAAAAAAAAAAAAATGTTGTTACAAGTTCTATATGATAAATTAATATATTTTTCCTTTTATAGGGAATTTCAGTCAACACATTTGAACCAACGAAAAAATGGTTTTCATTAACCTCTGGAACTCTTGCACAAGCAAAGAATGCATCTTATTATGGAAATTCAAGGTACGTCTCAATTTATGTGACACTATTTTTTTATTAATTTGTTTCGAGTCAAACGTACATTTCTATACTCTTGAAAACTATTTAACTTCATATGACTCACCTTACCAGAAATGAAAAGTTTTTATAGTTACATAAATATTTATAATATTGTATAAAGTAAAAGCATTGTTCTTATAATCTGCATAAACATTATGGCATGTTTACAACCTCAATTTGTTTTAAATTCATTTTTTTCTTCCCGACCCAAATAAATATTTATGAATATTTAAAATCACAAATTTCAAGAATATTATAACGACACTAATAATATAACAGGTTTAAGAATATCACAACTGTCTGCCTATAATGATAAATGAATCAAAGGGTTTTCATTCAACTTATTTATTGAAATGAAAATTGAGATTTTTATTACTTATCCTCCAATTTTATTTTACAAACAATATATTATTCCTCATTAACCTTATCTCATCATTACTTTTTAAAATGCGGACATGTATTGATCATAACGCACATATTAGTCATGAAATATAGTATAACATGTGATTTTCACCGAACATAAAGGAAAATATTCGTAACCTACAAAAACATGATACATTTATATTTTTATGTTGTCACCACACCTTTCATATATTTACAATTTTCATTTATTTCTTAAACTCCAGTGCGTGCGATTATGGGGCTTTAGATGAGAGCAAAGTGAAAGGGAAAATACTATATTGTCTTGGAAGTAATCAACAAGATTATGCCCTAAAAGGATTACAAGGAGCTGGTACAATTATATTATCTGACAAAATGACAGACACTCCATCTATTACATATATATCATCAACAAGTATCAACACAACATATGCTGCACAAGTTGAGAAGTACATACATTCTACAAAGTAAGTTTGTTTGTGAATTTTTTTTTTTCATTCGGTATCTGTTCGTATTGGAAAAACTGACTAAATTTGAATTCGTGTCATGAAATTAAATACTGGAGTAAAGCTTTTCCTAAGAAAAGATGAATTTATACCTAGGGATCAATCATGACATGTGATTAAGAATGAAAGAGAAACATATCATTCTATCACGATATTTATGAATTAATTTACTTCCATTCTATATAGGGTGTTATTCGTATTTGGAAACTAATTAAATTTGAATTCATGCCATGAAATAATATGTTTTTGAGCTTCATATTTTGAGCTCGGAACTGAGACATTTGGTTAACAATGAAGGAAAAATTTATCATTCTAACACAACTTTTATTGATATTATTTAATGAATTAATTAATAAAAGGGAAAAAGGTGTTCTCCTCATGAAAATTTAGTTGTTATCAATTTTTCATGAAGTATATATGACATCAAAATTGTTTTTTATGTTTTATATAAGTATATATGTATATATATATAGAGAGAGAGTAAATGTTGAATTTTCTTAATTTTTTCATGTGTACTAATATATTTTTGTACTTTTCTTTCTAAAAGTTCTGATTTCGACATTGAATAATATATCATGTTTCTTTCTGATGGTTTTTTAAATGAATATTCAGATCCCCTCAAGCTGCTATATACAAAACAAGAACTGTGAACATGACTGCACCATTTGTGCCTTCTTTCTCATCTAGAGGACCCCAATCAATCAGTCTCAACATTCTCAAGGTAAAAAAAATGAGAATTAATGGTTTCATCAGACACCGCTTCGTATTGGTTTTTTCGATGTATATAGGCAAAAACATATTTTATATAAATATTTTATCAAATGACAAAAACGTCATTTTATCAAGAAATGTCATCTAACACTACTTCATAAAAGTTTCTTTTACCTACGTGTGCAAAATGTATTTTTATGTAAAACAATTAAGTATATCTTTACCATAGGCCTAACACCATTCAACAGTAATACTCGGACTATGTTGCTTGAATTGACACCCCTTAATTAGAAAATTCTTTTATATCAATAGGTAGATAAAATAATTATATCAATATACTATGTATTGAATCTCTTTAACTTCTTCGTATATTTATTTATTTATTTATTTTCTTTTGGACTTCTCTTAATGCAAATTTATGTGTATATACTATATGCTAAATGTGGAGGATTTATCTAAAACAACCTCTTTATTTCTAGCTTTATATGTGTGGTCACACACTGGGTGTTGTTGTTGTATACTATATGTTAAATTCTCATTGACTTTTTTGTCGTTGTGTATTTACGTTTTGATTACCCTTAAACTACGTACACTCTACCCTCTTCAGATGTCATTTGTAGGATAATAATGGGTGTTGTTGTTGTAGTATACTATACGTTAAATTCCCTTGACTTTTTTGTTGTCGTGTGTTTACGTTTTGGCTATCCTTAGACAGCGTACACTCTACACTCTTCAAATGTCACACATGAGATAACAATACGTATGTTGGTGTTGTATACTATATGTTAAATCTCTTTGACTTTTTTGTCGCCATGTGTTTACGTTATGACTATCCTTAGACTACATATACTTTACCCTCTTCAAATGTCACCCATGGAGTATATGTTAAATTTCTTTGATTTTTTCATCTAACATGTGTTTGTTTTTTGACTTTCTTTAGTGAAAACTCTAACTCTGCTACTGCTCTAACACGACGTATATTATTATTATTTTATTTGTGGCAGCCTGACATATCTGCCCCTGGATTGAGCATCTTGGCTGCATTTACAGGATTGAATTCTATCAATAGTGATAGAACTAAAGACAAGAGAATGGTGAAGTATAATGTTGATTCAGGCACTTCCATGTCTTGTCCACATGCTGCTGCTGCCACTGCTTATGTTAAATCCTTTCATCCTGATTGGTCTCCTGCGGCTATTAAATCTGCTCTCATGACAACCGGTACATTTTCGACACCTGTCTCAAACTTATACACGTGTAATTCGGGTTATTAATCTGAGTACTTGTCATGGACGGTTACATCTAGTTATCTTTTTAGGTAGCTTTAGTGACCACACCACGAATTTCATGCCTGGTAAAGAAAAAACATGAATTAATGACATACAACTTTTAGCTACGGATTATCAAAAAATTCATGTTAGCTATCGCTTGACTATATAGTAGGGGTGTGCATCGGTCGGTTCGGTTTGATTTTATGAATTATCGGTTCGATTTATCGATTTTCGATTTTTAAATACGCTAAACTAATAAGATAATTTTTTATCAGTTTTCGATTTATCGGTTTTCAGTTTAACCAATAAGAATATGCTTATAAAACAAATATATGACTTCTCTAATAAATTTGACACGACAAAACAATAATGTAACTTTACAAAAACTCATAAAATAGAAATAATAATAACAAACATGAAAAGAATTATACATGTGTAACACAAAGAGAAATAAAGAGGAATATGATTCTTACTTTAGGTTTTGATGATTTGTATAATGTAAAGTTGTGAACTCAAAGTCACAGCGAAGTATGAATTGATGGCTAAATGATAAAGACATAACTATTAAGTTATTGAGATTAATATTTATTAATATGTATGTATATGTAAAAGTATTAAATTACTATAGTCTTAACTCTTAAACCAATAACCCAATATTGAAAATCAATACCGAACCGATAACTCGATAATTTTTTTTCATAAAACCATTAAGAAACCATTAATCCAATAACCCAATAGCAATAAATCAATAACACTTTTTTCAGTTCGATTTATCGACCGGTTCGATTTTTGCACACCCCTACTAATAGAGAATAATTTTGTAGTTAATTCCTATTTTTTTCTTAGTATCACTTGTATATTCAGAATTTAATATATATGTATAAAACATAATATATGACCTATATATACACATTATTGAATAATTTTCTTTATGAAGCATGTTCACCTAACCATCATCTATTGACGGTAGATGCTCCACTTTGCGACTTGATAGTGTAAAAATTAATTCAGAATCCCTATGTCCTTTTTCATGTGTGATACTTTCCTTCTTAGTCTGTTTCAAAAAGAATGCTATGCTTCCTTACTTAGAATCTATTTAAATTTAAACTTCTCATTTCAAAAGTGTTTTTGTTTTTTTGTAAACTCTTTACTGAATCATAGTGTATCACAAAAAATGGAACGGCGAGAATATCTACTTAGGCAAGCTTAATGGTGAAATCAGTAATTTTACTAAAAGTATTTAAGATTTAATCAACCTTCCTTCGCCAATAGTTAGCTTCATTAATGTTTGACCTGATAGTGTAAAAGTTATTTTGTATTGTTGTTGTATAGACCTATATATATATATAGTATTGTATAATTATTTTGATGAAGGATGTTCACCTGACCATCCTCCATAAACGGTAGATGCTCCACTTGGCGACTTGATAGGGTAAAAATCAATTCAGAATCCATATGTCCCCCTGGTACTTTCCTTTTTAGTTTGTTCCGAAAAGAATGTCATACTTCCTTATTTAGAAACAATATAACTTTAAACTTCTCATATCAAAAGTGTTTTAATATTTTTTTCGTGAACTCTTTATTGAATCATAGTGTATCACAAAAAATGAGACTGGCGAAATCAGCAATTTTACTATAAATTTAAGATTTAACCAACCTTCCTTCGCTAGTAGTTAGCTTCATCAATGTTTGATCTGATAGCGTAAAAATTATTTTATATTGTTGTTATATGGAAGTTAATGAACTTTTTTTTTGTTAATTTTCAGCTACATCTATGAAGATTAGGCCAGTGGGAGCTGAATTAGCCTCAGGATCAGGACAAATAAATCCAAGAAAGGCAATTAATCCTGGTTTAATATATGATCTTGATATTAACTCATATATAGGCTATTTTTGCAAAGAAGGCTATAACAGTACAAACATAGCTTTACTCACTGGAAGCAAAATGTACAACTGTTCAAGTATTCCAAAAGCATTAGGGACAGATGGACTAAATTACCCTTCAATACACTTACAACTTCAAAATCCAAATGAAAGTGATATTTCTGCAATTTTTTATAGAACTGTGACATATGTTGGGAATGGCAAAGCTGTGTATAAAGCAAAAGTTAGGGGACCAAAGTGTCTTTCTATAAATGTTGTGCCAAATATTTTGTCATTTAGTAAAGTGAATGAGAAAAAATCATTTAGAGTTGAGTTGAAGGGAAAGTTCACTAGAGATAAATCATGGTACATTTCTAGTTCTTTAGTGTGGGGTGGGAAAAAACCTTATGTTAAAAGTCCTATCTTAGTTTATAGGCCATTATTTAATGTTGTGTATTAAAAGCTAGCTATTGTTCAATAAGATACTAAGATATTGAATCATTTGGTTTTCATCTTTTACTGTTTCTTGTACACCCTTCATGAAATTTCTGACTCCGCCATTGTTAATTCGCCTGATGAGGGGCTCACATCAGATTTAGCTAGTTAGTGAGTATTGATTAGGGGCTGACGTAAATTATTTCAAAATTTAGAAAGAGACATTCTATACTTCTGAAATGTTCAAAATACAGGAGCACATATATTTTACATCCTCTTCTAATATTTTCACTCTTAGCAAAACCAAAATTCTCACAAAACTTGTAATGTTTTGCTGCCGTTACATCTATCTCTTACTGAAATTAAAAGATGGCTTATATATATATATATACTAAGACAAAAACCGAAAAGGAGTGCACCTTCTACTGTAGAGATTGACCATCAACAAATCAATATTTTTCGCCAAACTTCATGCCTGGGAAGTTTAATGGTGGCCTTTCAAATGCAGTAGCTCTTTCCTTCGTTTCCGAGCCTCTGTTGCTGCTGCAATGGCGTCTGCCGTCTTTTCGCTAGAGCAGGTGATGGATTCTTGAGTTGTCTTTTCTGAAGTATCTCCTCCATGTCCTGCGGTACAAGAGACAGCATTGGGATCGGGGGTATCGTCTTGTTGATGTTGAGAGGGACCAGTCATAGGGACCATTTCTCTATAGCGCTGCCGCCTTCTCTCAAATGCACCCGAGTCTGGTGGAAAACCAAGCACAGGTTCCGTCTCGGTTTCCTGGGTAGTTGTGGCTGAGGAAGTCTCGGCATGTTTTCCAGCAACGGTAGAGGCCCAAGGAAGAAATGGATTATTTTGAGGATGAAATGGGATCAAGCAAGGGAAGGGAAGTACATATAGTGGATTTCCTGGATTTGAACTCTGTTGTCTGTTAATAGAATTTAATTCGCCGGCAGTAGGTGAAGGCACCACTGATGCAATATCAGGAATATTTTGGGTACTACACTGTAATAAGTTGAAAGGTTGAACAATGGATGGCCAAAAGAAAGGTAATATAGGAGGCTGGTTAAAAAGAGAGGTCAGAGCTGGAGTCGGAGTTGGAGTTGGAGTTGGAGCTGGAGCTGGGCTTGTAGTGGAGATTTCTACAGGTTTCGACCTAGAAGCACCATCTGTTCCCTCTGCTTCTGCCTTCTCTATTCTAGACATCTGCAGAACGCCAAAGTCATTCGTTATAGTTTTTCACATGTGACTGTGCAGGTGGATTATATCTCTCTTTCATATTCTGAATTTCTAAGTTGATATATTCCTCGATAAAACCAGGACTACCTGTCCTCTTAAGGTAGCATTTTCGTTCTTCAAAGAATCGTACTCCTTAGCTGCCAGCTCCTTTTTCTAATTGTAACAAACATCATCCAGCAAAAAATGAGTTCGTGGAGATTTGTAGCATACCATAAAAGGAAATGTAATAGTAGGACGAGTATCTTAAGATCGCATGGATTAAGTTATACATTACTTTCACAACCAAGTTGTTTGTCAAAACTCGGATAATACAAGTGAAAAGAAATCTGAATACCTTCTTCAGATTGTTGTTCTCCGATGAAAGATCAGCTGCTTTTCTTGTCAATTCTTCATACATTGCCTAAGAAGAAATAATTACATGAGCACGATATGTTCTCATACAAACACAAGAAATGCACGACTTCACATGAAGTGCTATTGCATTAATTAAGACCTTGCCATGACATTAAGTACTTTATTATTAACAAGTGAACAGGATGCAGACGTAATTTCTAACATATAGCTTCCGCAGGGAGAGAATAAACAACAACCATACAACTTGAATTAGTTAACTGAAATTTGCTTATAAACTGATGTTACCAAAAGAATCCCTCAGATGAGCATACCTGTCTCCGGCGAATTGTTTGCCTAGCAGACTCTCTATTTGCTAAAACACGACAGAGTCTTCGTTCTTCCTTCTCCTCCTGAGATTACCAAAATCAAGCAACAATGCAGGGACATCCTGAAGGATATAAGGATGAGAGAGAGATCAATAATTTTCAGTACCTCAGTCAAATTATGCCTCGATCTTCTGCTGGCAACTGGTGGACAGTTCAGAGCATGTTGAGGGCTTGTTTTTGGTTCAGATTCCTGCTCGGACTGTATCGTTATTTCTTGTTCCTGTTAAAAGCAAAAGAATTACTCAACTCCTCCAAAAGATCTGGTAATAGTATCAAAAGTCAATATATGTGTCTGCTTAGATAAAGCTAACAAGATCCTTTATTTTCTTCTTTTAAGAGTACTGTTTTCCTCTAAATGAGAGTTAAATGCTCATCAAGAAACTGGATTAGATAGAAGTGTTAATTTGTCTTCAAGAAAGTTGTTAGAGACGGAAAAATCCCGTCAACAGCTAAAATTAAGCCCACGTTGCACTAGACAAACTACTCTAACCTGTGCCTTCTCCATAAGAGAGAAGGTCAGCAATTCCACAACAATTTTAATGATACAACTTCATCTGCTAGATCGAGCAATTAAATTATGGAAATGGTGGTCTAACTTCCACTACGAGCAACCCATAATTCACAACTTAAGTTCAGATAGGTTGCCTCAAGAAGACATTCTTGTCAGTTGTGTAAAGTTTCAAGAACCAAGCAGCACAAAGATATATGCTTTTTTTGTTATCTAAATTCTGCTCTATTTTCCTACCATAGAGTAAACTCATTTAGCAAGAATTCAATAAGGAAAAAGGTATTTGAATCATTAAAAGTGAACACCTCGCATTCTTGTCCTTTGAAACCCCCTACCTTGTGAAATTCTTAGTGGAAGGAAACTTACAGCTCTTTCTAACAGCTTTCCACTAAACTGGCGACACGTACTATAACATGGTGGAAGGGAAAGGGAGTGGTTCCAGAGTAGCGAAGTAGTCATTGCAATGACAAATTCTTAATATCAAGCATCCATCATGAAGAAGAGAGTTGGGAAGGGATCTTAACCTCGACCTTCCTAGATGAATGACTTCAAGAAATTGAAACTCAAAATGGCATGCCGAAATCCTTAAAGCAGTTCCAAATTAGAATATGATATAGCTTTATCTATTTCTCCGTATGGAAATGTCGAAATGTTATACGGTACTGATCAGACATGTCATTTGATACTGCTCATCATGTATGCCCTTAATAGGCTTGTAAGCAAACATGACAAGATAAGTGTTTTTCAAGGTTGGTGGCCAGGAAATCATGCCTCACACATGAAGCTTTACAGAAAAGGGGCATACAAATAGCCTCAAGATATGTTTTATGCCAGGAGGCAGAGAAAACCAACAGTCTTAAGTGTCCAACTCTTTCTACATTGCGAAGTTACAGCACAGGTTAGGGGCTTATTCCATAGTATGAGCAAGGAGGAATGGAAATGCCATAACATATAGGAGACCTTCTCAGCTGCTGGAACAGAAGTGGAGGCAGTAAGAGTCAGAAGAAGTTGTGGTGTATAGAGAGGAATGGGAGGATCTTTGAAGATAGATTTAATTCCGTTTCAGAAGATCAAGACAAATTGTATTGTAGCTCTATGTTTTTGGTTGTAAAGAACGTATTATAATTTATAGATGATGAAGTACAGATACTTGATTTTCTAGGAGCACTGAAATTACCGGTTTCAAAAAACAGATAATCATTAATACATACATGAAACTGTAATGTCTGAGTTTGAACTTCATGATTCATCAGCACTTTGAAAAGATGTTTCCACCTCCTATAAAGAGACGATAACAATTAGAGAAACCCCTACTTAGGATTATCTTTTATCTCCATTATCCCCCAGCCACATTTTCAATTCTATACTCAGGAACTAACAGTTTTCTGGAGTAAATACATGCAAACTAATGAGTAGTATTATCCATTAGATATAGCTGATATTATGAATGGGCATACACCCAACTACGGCAAGAATATGCTAGATAACCATGATCCGTCTTATCTTATGAATTCTGCCCAAGCATGGAATAATGCTAGATAGAAACATACATTGAATATGCCAGTGTGCATGAAATTATAATATAGAGTACTAGTTTTACGATAGGCACTTCGCGCGAGTACCAATGTCAATGAGTATATAATTACGAAAAATTAAAAGATATTATTAAATAATGTGCTCAAGCTATAAAAAAATATTAAAGGAAATGTGTAAGTTCTCACTACATGCTCTCCATTGATTTATTTGGACCACCAGCAGTCCCACAACCCCACCTACGGACCCACCAGATCCACCACCGCAATTAACCAATGAGAAACCGACTGATAACCTACTATTCACAACGGCTACTATCTCCTCCCTCACTGCTGCACCAGTAACCACCCATCTCAGACTACATCACTAACACTCATTGTCCCACAAACATAATTCCTCTCATCATCATGCAGCTGAAAATGAGAGACATTTCAAAGAGGTCCATAACCATAGCCAAGCTAATGATCCAAAAGGAGCGGTTTTTCCACAAAAACAGAACGGTTTTCTTCAAGCACAGAAAGACCAATCTTTAGCCCCATCACAGAACAATTCCTCCTCACTTAAAAGTCTCATCCCATTTCAGTCCTCCTTCACGCATTAATCAAAGCTTTAATGGCATGCAAAGCTTCCAGCCCTACCCAAAAAGCCACAGAGCAGAACTGAGGAACTAACAATCCAACCACCATTTCATATACTAACCCTAAAAATCATGTCAGACCAGCTAGCTCTTCTTTCCTTTTTTGGATAAGAGTAGTGTCCGGACCAACTTCATGCACCTCGACTAATTCCATGGAATACCTATCACCTCCCACCAACAACAGGTACTAGGTAAATCTGTCCACCAAGGTAAGGACATATGGCAAGAAATCATAGTGTCTTTGTCTCTGCTGGAAATTGAACTTGAGACCTCAAGCATCTCAACCCACCCCATTGACTACTAGGCCACACCCTTGGGTGCCCAGCGAGCTCTTTTTCCAAACCATCTTTTGCATCTACTGTCTCGGCCACCCCTCTCTAACAGTTCTAAGGACAAACCACAAGTAAAGATATAACATGGAACTCATATGGGTAAAACCCATTTAGCGAGAATTCATTAAAAGAAAACAGTATTAGAACTTTTAATAGTAAAACACCTTGCATTGTTGTCCTTGAAAACCCCCTACCTGGTGAAATTCTTAGAGGAAACTTACATCTTCTTCTAACAGCTTTCCATTAAAATGACTTGCTGAAAAGATAGTAAACAAGCGGAGTTTAATATAGAACTCTTTGAAATTCACAAGAAGGCTTTACCATTGCAAACTAAATCAAGAAAACTATTTATCTTTTCCAAGATTAAGTGAAGACACCATGCGATTCATCAAAGGCTGCATCCACCTTTGCACAATGGGTTCAACTTAACCTAGTATTTTCGACAAGAACCAGACATATATATATGTGAAAAATCTCAAAACTTTGAACAAATATTAAATTTTGAACCCATTATTTGTAAAGTACAATGAGTTTAGCCAAAGAATCTTACAGATTGAAAAAAATCAAGTTCAAATCTTGGAACTGCCTCTAATGAGCTCATTGAGCTACTTATGTTTGAAATATGTGCATTATCTTTTCCACTGGTTTATACCGGAGAATTTAGTAGTTATTTAAGTTAAAGCACCCGGTGCAAATTACATAGGCGGATCTAAGATTTGAACTTCGCGGATTCAGGATGCAACTATACTCGCTGATTATTTGAATTAACAGGTTCGACATTTAATATTTGTTCAGAATTATTAAATCCGTAAAACAACCTGCACCTAAAATAGTACCCGGATATGTAGTTGTACCTACAGCTCATGTGCTCTTCAGAAAAGGGCATATACCCAAAACACATAAAACACATGTACAGGGTTTGGGACAGAGTTACTAAACTCCGCTGAACCAGTAGCTTTAATTGTACATCCGCCCCTGCTTGCAAATTCCCCGAATTGTAGATTTCAGAAGTAAAAACAAGGCACCCTATTTTGTCGTTTCAGCCAACACACAACAACAACAACATACCCAATGTATTTCCACAAGTGGCGTCTGGGGAGGGTAGAGTGTACTCACCGTACCCCTACTTCGTGAAGATAACGAGGTTGTTTCCGAAAGACCTCGGCTCAACACATGACAAGGCAGTATGAAAAGGACAGTACATAGGTAAAACAAGGCTTAGCAACTAAGACATAACAAATAATTGAGAAAGCATAACAAACCATACAGAGCAAAATAATGTGATAAACATAGCACAAGAACATCGTTTCAGCAAACGATAAACAAAACTATTCACTACTCAAAATTTTCATTAAAACAGAAGAAATCACTCCTAACTCACCACAAATTGTAACCAAGATTACTAGCAGAGTTTTAGAGGGCTACAATTCCAATCGTGGAAGTCACAGTGTACAATAATCATTGAGTTGATTTCTCATATAGCTAGAAAGGCACTTCCCTTATTGAAGTAAATTGGAATTGAGAAAAAAAAAGTGGTTTTTCCGAAATTTGAAGAACATCAAAAAAGTTGTTTTCACTTTTTTTCTCCAAACTACTAACAAAAACTCTAATTTGTATTCATGCCCAAACACAACTCCAATTTTCAAATATCATTTTTCAAATTTGAAAACAAAAACTCCTTTTTCCAAATACTCACAACTTCAAATAGCCAATCGCCAACTATTACCTGAACACGACCATATGAGAAATCAACTCAATAATCATCATACAAATACACAAATTCGCATATGACCAATGCCTGCATACATATACACATATCATCATAAACTTACCCATTTCAACTCAATATTCACTACATAACACTCCAAAATCAAAATTTCAAAACACACACAATATACTTACAAAATCACAAACTAGTTGAAATCGACTATAATAACTCGAAATAATGAAAAAAAGTTCTTCTATTAAAAAAAAAAACTACCTCAGAGCGACCAGATGGTCCTGGAACTGAAAACTCATCACTTCTACTCCCTGGATGAGCTAAACAAGCCAATGCTTGTGCTGCTTCCATCTCAAAATCCACCAGTTCATCTTTTTCATCTCCACCAGCAAACTTCCCTTCCTCCGCCTTGCACGGCGGCCTAAATTTGTCCTTCATTTTGAAAAGAAAAATAAACTGCAGACCAAAAAAATTAAAATTAAAATTAAAAGTGATGAGAAAAGAGAAGAAATAAAAAGAAAAAAAAGAGGGTAGTGAATGAGTGACACGTGTCATGTCAAATCAGGAAAAATGCACACTCCCACTATTGTACTGTATCACCAAAAACCACGTGTGTGACAATGTCACATATTGAGGCTTGGCACATGATGGCAATGTGGCGGGGCGCGGGTTTGGACTTCCAACGCACTCATTCATAAACCGGTTATTGATATGAATAACATAAAAAAAACATAACTAAAATAACTAGAATCGACTTGAACAGAGAGTCGATTCATATACTTTATCATGAAATGATTTGGACTCTAAAAGCACGTATTCACAAATTGGTTATTATCGATATAAGCTTAAAGTCGACTTAAAGAAAGAGTTGATTTATGTACTCAATTCGCAAAAATTCAATATGTCCTCTCGCATTCTGCTCTACATAAGGTCAAATTGGGTCGATCACTTTGATATCCCTAAGTGTTACGGCTTTTATAAAGGACTTAAGAGCTCTTGATCAGTAACAAAATGAACGAAAGAAAATAATAAGAATGAAAGAATATGGGTAAAAAAACCATTAAACAAAAACAAAAAAATTGTTAGTGGTGCAAAAAGCAAATTCTCCTCGGCAGATATAATAATTAAAAAATAATAATCTATTTTTATGCTATTATTGTATATTACTATGATTGTACCTGATTTAGGAATAAATTTTTTTAGAAAAATACTTTCAAAACTTATGATTGACATAAAATAGACAGTGAATAGTATATTTTAAATTAAGAGAGAGAAAAGGTGGAAACTTACTGACACGTGGCCAGTTGAAATACTGACACGTGGAAAATAAAAGGCATTAGTTTCGTAAATTCATTGTCTTAAGAAAGCTTCGATTATATCTCTGCGGCGCCTTTTGTTGTGTTACATGGCACCAACGTGGCTAATACATTTACCACTTACTCCTTCTGTCCGATATTAGATAGACACTTTCTATTCTACACGATAAATTGATAATTAAAAAATCATTAATGAATTGATCAATTTATTACTTTACTTTTTGTTCAGAAAAAGAAATTTTAGATCTTCCAAATTTGTTTAAACTTTCACATGTCATATTAATTGTAGGGATAAACTGGAAAAAAATAATTAATTATACCCTAATTTAATAAGTGATCAAATAATATGAGATAAATATTTTGGTAAGATGTGCATCTAATATGAGTCGATATAAGAAGGAAAAAGAGATTGAATTAATCCAAATGAAAAGGACCAAATTGTTATAAAACAATTAATAACAATACAAAAAATATAGCCACTTAAATTAGTGGAAGGATATATTTTTCTTTTGCTTTTCTTGAGATTTATATATAAAAATAAATTAAATAAGCTTTCTATTTATAGATTAAATAAAAAAAGTTTTATGCACTGTGCAAGATTTTCTACACCATCAAGTAATTTTAACATAAACATGTTAACTTAAATGAATTAAGTAATTAATAAAATATCTTTTTGAATATAATTATAATTATGGTAAAATATAGTAAAGGAAATTTGAGTCCTCTTTACTCTCTAACCAAAATCAATTCATAGTTATCTTCTTAATTAACCAAGTTTATTTGTTTTTCTACGTCTAAATATTTTTTTTCATCAAAAGTAATTTTCAATGGCACAAATAATTTCTTAATTGTCCTTGTTTTTTTCTTTTGAAATTTTGGCAAAGTCATGATCCGTACACACAAGAAGAAGAATTAAAAAAAATAGCAACTTGTTATTCTGATCTGCAATATTACAGTATCCCAAACTGAAGATCAAAAGGTTGGTAACAATCTAATCACTAATACAAATATAATTATTATATGAACAACTTGAAAACATGATTTAACTAAAAATAATTGAAAGATCAGTACAACGAAAGAAGACGCAAAAACTAAAAAATAGAACAAAATAAAGAGATAGAACCAAAAAAAAAATCAGATTTAGAAAACCAAATAAACTTGGTTAATTAAGAAGATAACTATGAATTAAATTAATTTTAGTTAGTGAAGCAAGAGGACTCAACTTTCCTTTGCTATATGTTACCATAATTATAATTATATTCAATAAAGATATTTTATTATTACTTAATTAAGTTACCATGTTTATTTTAAAAATTACTTGATGGTGTAGAAAATTGTATACACCGACACTCGTAAGCTACTTATCAGCTATTTCACCAAGCTACTCCATAAGCCACTTGTCAACTAGTGTTTCAGTAAAAGATGCTTGTAAAGTTATTTTTCACTCCGTTTTACTTGTCCACTTTAAACTTAAATACGCTTATTAAAAACAATAATTAATATAGATTACTTTAATTAATATTAAAATCCAATTCTTATTATGTTTTAATCTAGTTGTTTCAACTTATAATATTGATATGTTTTGTTTTCATTTATGCCAATAGGAATTTATCATGGTGAACTACGAAGGACATTATGGTGGAGGGATGTGGCCCCTTCTAATGCTGCCACGTGGAAAATAAAAATAGGGTAATTCCGTAATTCGACTTAACTTTAAGGTTTTATTCTATCATTGCCGCCTTATTACTATTTTTATTTTTGTCGTATTTCTTACTGTTTACGTAGCCACAACGTGTTTAAATTATTTACCACTTATTTCTCTACAAGTTAAATATAAATTAATACTTCTAAATTAAAATCAACTATATAAATTCCATAATGAAAAAAAAACAGGAAAAAATCTAAATTGAAAAAACAAACTAACCTCATAGTCGAGAGGTGGTTCGGTTCACCTAAATTCAATAATTTTTGTTTATATCCTATCTACGCTATGAAAAAGTTTGTAGATTGTATATTAATTTTAAATGGTTATAAAAAGAAATCATAACCTTCAAATTTCAGATCCGCCTCTATGTAAAATCGAAGCTTGTGTTGCTTCTTCCATTTCACAATCCACCAGTTCATCTTTGTCGTCGTCGCTACCGGAAAACCTCTGTTGCTCCGCCGTGCACAGCCGTGTTGTTGAATTTCCGATGGGTTTGGTATTCATAGTGAGGTATAAGAGAGGATAAAAGAAGAAGAAGAATGGAGAAAACGAAATTGGAGGAAAAACTAAAGCGGTGAATGAGTACAACGTGTCATTGCCAGATCATAAATATAGGTACAAAAGAAGCTCTATGTATCTATAAAGTACACGTGGAGGCCACACGTGCAAAAGCTAATTTTGGCACTTAGTAGTAGTTTCTAGCATAACAAATTACCTTTTTTTTTCACCCGATATCGATACATGCATTGAAACACGACTATTTTTACACTTGCACCGCATAGGATCCATTCAGGGAAGAGCACCCATTTAAAGATCTAAGACTTGAATCTGAAACATAGTTTTATCAACTGCACCATATTACTCCCTCCGTCCCTATTTAGTTGTCCATATTTCCTCTTTTAGTTGTCCCTATTTAGTTGTCCATTTTGACAAATCAAGAAAGGACAACAAATTTTTTCCTATTATACCCTTATTTAAATAAAGTTGTCATAAATAAAGTAAATAAACTTATGAATTTTCCAACATTGATTAGTTATCTTGAGTTAATTTATTTTGAAATTGTAAATTGTACTATAAGGGTAAAATTGTAACTTCACCATGCTAATCATTGTTGTCTTAATCTATGTGTCATTTCTAAAGTGAACAACTAAATAGGGACGGAGGGAGTATTTTTTTGTCTTTGATAGTCTTGGTGTTTGTGTTGGATAATTAAGTTCACTAAGGCTAAACAAATGAAATAAATCATTTGTGTGTTTTTATTTGTGGTGAAATAAAAAAAGGAATAAAAGATATTATGACTAGTCAGAGCCGTCAATACTGACTTAGTCAGTTAGTCACCCCTAATTTGATAGAATTAGGTTAAAAAAATTGAATTTCATCTGAAAACGAGATTATTTAGCCCAATTTAAGTAATTCTTGGTTCACAAGACTTGAGCAAAGTTGGATTTGTTTAAATTAAATAAAAAATATTTAACTAATACTATAGTTGCTTCTGATTTTTTTTTTCCTTTCTAGGAGCTTCCACCCCTTTGCTCCTTTGGTGACTCGAACTCACAACCTTCGGGTTGGAAGTGAAGGGTGCTTACCATCCGAGCAACTCCCTCTCGTCATTGCTTCTGAATTTCATGTACGAGCTACTACGTATTATCATGTTATGGCCAATTGGAAGAAAACAAATTAGATTGGCATGAGAGACCATATATGGAAGGGAATAACTCATACTCAAATGTTAGAAGTACAAATGGCATTTACACTTGCTAGAGTATATTGTAGCAGGAACATGGAATTTAAGAAGGAAAAAAAGACTTTGAGTTCAAGAAGACTTTACTAGTACATTGTTGAAAACTGGGGAAGAACAAGTAGGCGAACAAAGAGCGTCTAAAGGTCTAGGAGTTGATGATGGAGAAGGTTTAGGTGAAACATTAGTTAGTTCCAAGGCTTGCCATCGTAGTTCAGCAGGGTAATCGGCAATGCAGCCAATTCTTGGACCGGCGCCTGTTGACCAGACTCGAGATAGTTGATGGCCAAGTTGATATGATCTTGATGATTTCTTGGAATTGATCCTTTCTAGTATAGCAGTCTTTGGCACTTCTGTTCTCGGGCTGTGAAGGCCGCCTGAGAGCGTTCTCTGGTAGCAGCTAGTTGCAGCTTGTGGTGATCCAATTGATTCTTTCTTCTCTTCTTTCACTGCTTGTGGAGGAGTTGAAAGTTTTGGCGGACGTTTGTCAACAGATTTTACATTTACATTTACATCTCCGGAGGTGTCATAGTCTTCATTTGCCTTTTTTATCTGATGACAGATCACAAAGATGCAGATTATTTAGATTAGAACTTGGTGAATACTCACAAGTCAATTCTGATCCAAAGCAGACAGTATGGTAAAAGGCCTAGGGGCCTAGTAAGCATTGCCTCCTTTGAGTATTGAAGGTGAATCCCACCCTAAGTCTCCAGCCCCGTGTTGGATCCTCCAAAAACACACTTACAATGTCGAGTCCTAACAACATAGCTTACAATAGGCTCTAGGGGTCGGGTAGAGGACTAATTGGGTCTTTGTGCCATTCAAAAGTAGATAATGTGATAAACAGCTCTCTCATACAGAAGAGAAATATGGATGTAAGACTAGACACATGGATAATCACTCACCTCAACTTCATCCACGTTGACTCCGTGTTCCTGGAGAATCGATAAAAAGGTTTCGAGGCTATCATCTGATGGCCGATAATGGCCACTGTAAGGTGAAATAGACTGAAGAAAAAGGATGTCAGAGTGTAGCAGAATTCAAGTAAAACATTGTAAACAGCAAGGCAAAAGAGTTCGGTATAACAAGCCTATATGCAAATTATATGGTGTAGAGTACTGGAGTTGCAAGGAAATTGCGAAAGAATTATCACAGACAGCGTTATATAAAGATCATATCCGACAAAGGTAAAGATAATCTACCTGATCAATTTGATTTTTAGTAGTTCAGATAAAGATTATGATACTTAAATCAATTTACCTTCACTGTTCCATCCTGTACCACTAGTCTTCCAGCAGCTAAAGCAGCCCCACCAGCCAGAAAACTGGAATGATGAAACATTCCTTTCTTTTTCTGAAAGACATTACAGAACAGTAAAAAGTTATATTAATAAAGGAAAACAAAAGCAAGAAATTTATGCAGCAACACTATACCACTCACCTCACCAGCATAGAGTCTTTTTGATGTGCTCATCACAAAGATCCATTTTGCCCCATCGGGGCCTTTAGTTGTGTCAAGAAAACTTCCGGTTAGCTTATGCAGTATTTGCCCGCCAGCAATTATGTACTCATAATGTTGTCTTTCTTGCTGATTATAAAAAGATTAAGAAGGAACAATCAGGAGTTGTGTCCTAATATCAGGTAATGGGACATGCATAACAAGGAATCAAGTTAGATCGTGTATGACGGAGCTGTTGGTGCAAGTATTTTCGTGGACATATGTCTGTTGCAGTGCGTGATTGATGCTAAACTACATGATATGTAGATCATAAGTAACAAAAGATTCAGCACATACAGGTCCAAGATACTTGATGCATTGTTTCTGAAGCTTAGCTCTTGGACATTCTTTGAGATCAACCTTTCTGCCATCTCCAAGATCCAACCTGCACATACCTAGTCATTCTAAGCTACCCAGACTAAAGCTTATAACGTTTAACTGGTATCACATGCATTGTCTCAAATGTAAATCTTCAGGTCATCAAAGTCTATGTTGTTGGCTTTGACGACCTGAAGATTTACATTTGAGACAATGCATGTGATACCAGTTTCAGCATTCAGCTTCCTTACCAAAAGAAGAAGGGCTGGCCAGCATCAGTTTTACACCATTCTTCATAATAGATATGCATGTTATGTCCATATCGATGGCGTGGATCAATCTACAGTTACCACAACACATAGATCAAATATCGTATATATTTCATTAATAATGAAATTGAATAAAGCAAGAGCGGACACCAGAGTAAAAAGGACAGACTCACAGCCTCAATCCAGTGTTGAAAAGCTAATATCTGAGCTTCAGCATCTTTGGATAGACCTTTACCAACCTGACCAGAATGTATATATAGTTAATACTTGTTTGGTTTTTTCAGATGCGAAAAATAATCCCGGTATAAAATTTTGCATTACAACTACAATGTTAATTCTCCGGCATAAATTTTTAGATTACTACAACAACAACAACATACTCGGTGTAATCCCACCCGTGGGGTTCTCGAATTGTTTTGTTTGTAGCATAGAATAATCAGTGACGTACGCAAGATTTTTCATAAGTGGTGTCACTTTTTAAAATAAATATAATTAATTATATTAAAAAATTAAGATTTTTTTTAGCATTTTTATGTGTAGCGAAATATATTTAGATTAAAAAATTTAACCAAGAAAGAAAAAGGTGGTATTGAGGTTCAAACACCCAACGTCAAACCAGAAGTGAAGTACCCTGACCAACTGAGCTAAGCTCATATTTGGTTTAAGGAGTGTCACTTTATTGTATTTGTTCTTTATTTTCAGTTTGCTTTCCAGTTATTTATAATTATTTTTAAAAAAATTTCAACTAAGTCGTGTCACGTGACACACCTTCGCCTAAGGTAAATCCACCCCTGAGAATAATTCCACACAACTATAGCTGCAAAACTTTAGGTGGGCACTATGCTAAGTACTACACAAAATAAAGAGTGGAATACGAAAGATCACCTAACATGACAAAAACAGCTTTAAATTATGGGACCTTGTGCTAGTTCTAGTAATTTAAAAGAAAGGCAAATTATATTACTATAAAAAACAATGAATAGTATAATACTTAAGGTCTTTTAATAATTTTCAATTTATATGAACTAGAACTTGTACAACTATACAAATAGGAAAACTAATCCCTGAGCTTGGTATCGAGATCTCTGCATAATTTAGCCTATAGTTTACTATCAATCATCTACAAAGTAAAACATAAATAATACTTCTTCTGTCTTAAATTATCTGTCGTGATTTCTAAAGATAGTTATCTCAAATTATTTTTTATTCTAGAAGTTCAATATCTATCTTGATTTCTAAAAATAGTTATCTCAAATTATTTTTTCGTTTTAGAAGCTTAATACAAGATTATCCTATTTTACCCTTAGTAGCAATTATTATTGAAGACAACCAATGCCTCAATTATGTTGATCTTATGGTTGTTCAATTATAGTGATGGTACTAAAATAAAATTACGACAGATACTTTGAGACTGAGAATACCTTAGAAGCATTTAAGCCGACGCGATTCCACCGTGAAACCGCCGTCTCCGGCTTCGAGTAATCGAAGAATGAAATTGTACTGTGATTCAACCGAGCATAATCTATTGCTTGCCACCTTCATACAAATAACAGAGTTAATTTAACTAATCTTTAAAGTTGAATTAAACTAAATCGAGTTTAAAAATTCAACAAAATTACAAAAAAAAAATATTACTATAAGATGCAATTTCTTTCACGTTAATATAAAAAATGAATTATATTTGATTAAAGTAAATTATTAAAACTCGTACCAAAGCTCTTCAGCTACCACAGCAGAGTCAGCTAACATACGCCGTGTACGATAACTCCGATAAACTTTCTGCAATCTCTTCGCGGCATTCGACGGCGTCTTTTCAACGTACTCAGAAAAATCACATTCCCGGCCTCCATTTTCAGATACAGAAGGAGACGCCGGAAACGAAACCATACCGTTTTCACATTCTACACCAGCAGAAACCGGCGAACCAAATCCTTCGAGTCCCGGCATGTCGTCGGAGCTCCGAAAATCGGGAATACGGAGCTCCGTCAGTTTACAAGCCGACATGTCAATGAGTTTTCTATACGGAGGAATAGAACTAACCTGAGAGGAAGAGTTGTTGAGATCAAAATTTGACACGCCGGTAGTTTCGACGTCCATTGAGAGAGATTCGGTCAAATAACTGCTTCTGCTCTACAAAAGGCCTTGAGATTCGGACAACGAACGAAGTCCAGTGAGTTTTAGAGAGAGAAAGTTGTAGAGAGAGAAATAGTCGCCGGAGAATGAAATGAGTGAGACGGAGTTTGTGTATATATATATATATAGACTGCGTTTTTTCGCCGGTAAGTCCACTTGTCAAATTTTTTGGGACGAAACAATTTATGAGATACTCCCTCCGTCCCTTTTTAGTTGTCCACTTTAGAAATGGCACACAGATTAAGGCAACAATGATTAGCACAGTGAAGTTACAATTTTACCCTTATGACAACTTTTCACTTCAAAATTACAACCACTTATTTGAATTCAAGTGAAATAAATTGGAGGGAAACAACATACACTTTTACAATTTTCAAGAAGTGTAAATAAGGGTATAATAGAAAAAAATTTGTTGTCCTTTTTTGATTTGTCAAAATGGACAACTAAATAGGGACAACTAAAAAAGAAAATATGGACAAATAAATAGGGACGGAGGGAGTATAAATTCCACGCGCTCGAGTATGAAAATAGAAGAGTTATACTCGCCCGTACGGACTTTGAATAAAGAGCTGTTTTGATTATTCCACTACTAAACTTTTGGCAGTTGACATTAAAAAAAAAAAAAAAGTTATCACACTTTAAAAACATATTTCAATTTTTTTTTCGAGTTTCATATTTTAATTATTTATTATACTCTTCTTTGTATTGAAACATACAATGATGCTAGTTAGCTAAATATGTGTTTCAGATTGACATTAGGTGCGTGGAGGCTAACTTAATATCGAGGTGTGTTTTAATATAAAAGGAAGTAATATAGTAGCTAATATATGTAACACATATTGGGCTAACATATCTAACTTCTTCTTTTTTACGCAAGTTTTATATCTTAATGATTCATCGTATTAGTTTATCTAAATTATCATCTTCTTTGTATTAAAACACACAATGATGCTAGTTAATTAAATATGTGTTTCAGATCGACACTAAGCGCATGGAGGCGTGTCTTAATACAAAAGGGAGTAATAACTAATGTATGAAACTCCGAAAGAAGTAGATTGCTATCGGTGTTTTTTGTTATTAACTCCAAAAGTGTGCATTCTAAAGAGTTAGTGTTTTTAAACCTGTTAATCCTTTCAATATAATATATGTGGTACGATTTTATTAGTTATGGAATTTAAAAATAAAAATATTTATAATTTATGATTTAAAAAGAATGTTAGATATTAATATGACTATAACTTATCTTATTATGTGTAAGATCAAAGAATTTTAAATTTTAACTTATTTTTAACTATAAAAACAAGACATTTTTTTTGTAACAAAAGAAATTGATATTATAAATTTGAAGGATATATCAATTCAACTTTTAAACGAATTACATTATTGGACAATAAACTAGCTTGAGTTAATAATAAATGATCATTAATTCATATATACAATTAAATAAGTCATATTTTTATAGACTAATTTTATCATTCGGAAAAATGGTGCGTCAATAATTGTTGCTCAAAGTCAAGTCTCATCCACATGTCTTGATTGTACGTGGTCTATTGTAGTTTCATAATTTGGACTTGAATAGGTTGTGTAGGTCCATATATCATGAAAATAGATATATATCTTTTTAATAATTAGTTGATTCTTTTATCAAATAGAGTGATTTAAGGTTTTTCCAAAACACTTACATTTCTATCAAAAAAATACAATTCATTTGGCAACATCAAAATCCTTAGAATGTATAAATGTAGAATTCAGTCTAGATCATAGGTAGTGAATAATTCTTTGTATGTATTTAATATATCATTGATATTACTAGAGCATTGACTAATTAGAATTGTGGTGAGATGAATATAATTTTTTTATTCTTAATTAAAGGTTTTATGTTCGAGTCCTGAGAATGAAAGTGTTTTCACCATCAAAGGATGTTGTGTTGTGGATGAGGCTACTCCTCCCTTGACTAGAGATCTTGAGTTCAAACTCTGGGTATGACTAAATCATTAGTAAGAAGCGTTCCCCCAAATAGAGCTTTACATGATGAGAATTTGAAATAGTCGGGTTTCAATGTGGTTATCGGACATCGAACGAAAAATAAAAATAAAAAGTAAAATGGCTCTTCTTTAAATGAACCTTACACGATGCGAATTTATATTAATCGAGATCTAAGGAAAGGAAAAAAATTGAAACTAGAATGGTACATCTAAAGAGTAAAGAGCTATTGACTTTGATATTCTCCTACTTTTTTGTTGCTTGTATTTTTCTTCTTTTTGTCTCATTTCTTTACTTTCAATCCTAGAGTGTTATTTTTGATTTTTTTAAAGTAGAAGCTTCGATAATACCCTTATGTGCATTTAAAGAAAGCACTCAAAGTCTATTTTGCACTTTTTGTCTAAGATTTTAAATCAATAATTCCACTACTATATATATAATTCATTATTTCTTCTATATAACCTTAATACCCTATGATGTGTATGTACTTTAAAAAATCAAACTAATGTATAATTTTTATCAACAAAAAAAAGTAGTAGTAATAGTAGTTAGGTACAATAACTTTGCACTCAATTTGTGGAGGCACAATCAACAAAGTAAACTGAAAATTATGAAATTTCAGGTACAGATTTTAACAGAGATAAAAGAAAAATAAAAAATTATCTCTTCACATTAGTCCAAGTCTTAATGAATAGAATTATCTAATACACATCCTAATTGAAAGTAGCATATTTTCATACAATTACATTGAAAAGCTTGCAAACTGATCCGAACACCATAATTATAGGTGCATCGTGTGAGTGAATGTCATAATTATAGGTGCATCGTGTGAGTTACGTCCTTCTAAGAACTCATGAAATGGAAGTTACATTACTCATTCATTTATTATTAATTAATGTATAACTTATATTCGAACCAAACGATCCGTAGTTTATCCAATTATATTGCCAAACTCAGAAGTAGTCTTCACGCCCTTTAGTATGCGCGTCTATTATTAGCTTGAAATTTAAGAGAACAATATAGTAACATTAAAAGATAATATAATAATACAAAAATCCAAAAAAATTCCAATAATATAATAACAAAATAATTGACCCAACAAGTTCCAAGTCGTTCTTTTCCCCTCTGATATTTTGTACTCGTTTTAAAATTTGACTAATTTAGATACACGTTAAAAAATCTTATTTTAGAAAATAAAACACTTCTTATCAGAGATGACTTTACATCCAAAACTCAAATCTGAAATTTATAATTAAAAATAATCGATTGCGTACTTAGTCCTTACTACTTATTACAATTTTCAATGGTCAAGTAATCTTTTGTTACATATATATAATCACAAAAAATCAGCATCTAAGGATTTGCTCGTGTGATCAATAAAATGGTTGAGAGTCGTGAGATTTATAATTCAAATATATTCTTTGAAATTAATCGAGATACATAAAAATTGATCCGAACGGAGCGATCATCCAAAAAAAATAAAAATGACAATGCTACTTTTCCACTCTATATTGTCTTGGTCAAGCTTGCTGGAAAATGATGTTTTTGATTTCTACGTTGCATGGGTCAATTTTAAATCTATTGTATGTAATTTCATTTTCATTTTCAATTTTTTTTTGGTTGGTAAATATTTAATACAGTAGCCAGAGTAGACCAATTTTTTTCTTACCTAATTTCAACTTTTGATTTTTTTTTTAATGATTTAATAGGTCATGAATATAATAATTTCAATTCCAATTTGGAGACAAAATTGTGATAACGATATCAAATACTTATTATTATTGTTTTGCCAATGAGCAACTCGTGATACTATTATAATGTCAAGCAAAACAAATAAAGAACATTTACGTATTATTTTTCTAAGACAAAGTTGTAATATTAGACATTTAAATTTTTCAAGTTTCAACTGCCCATTAAAATAATTTCCATTAGTACTCATGTTAAATCAATTGATCATTTTTCTTTCTTATTAACTATATAATATATGTAAAACAAGATTAAAAAATGGTTTGTTGACTCTATTGACCTAGCAAACAATAATAGAGAAGCTCACTTCTTTGACTACCATGTCAAACAATTAGATTCATTTGACTAGGTGCAATTTAGAGGGTCATGCTTCTTAGGTTTTTTCCTTTTCTATCCGATGTTCAATATTCGTATTGATATTTCTATCAATCTACACCACGTATGATCCATTAAAGAAGAAGGTGCTTATTATAAAAAAAATTTTTATATAAAACTTAAACACAAAACTTTTGATTAAGTATAAAAAGAAATGTCATGCATAATATTGACAAAGCATTCTATTTATATTATTTTTCAGACATCTAGTTGATTTTAATGAGCATAAAACCAGGCGAAGAGTCTAATTACATCTCGTAATATTTAAATTCACTATCTGATTAACTAATTTGAATCAAGTAGTAGATTGTCTTAGAGGAGTTATAAACGGTTCCCTACTAACAAATATACCATTTTTAAGGGCTTGATTTCTAGAACTCTGAGTACGGTGAAGGGATTTCAATCATTATTATTATATATGTAAAACTACTTGTTATCAAAGACAGAATAATGATTTCACTTTTTAAGAATTTTTGCAACGACTTTAAATTAATATATAATACTAACTAAATTTACAAATGCATATTTATAATACTTAAAAGAAAATTTAATATATTATATATAAAATATCTTGATAAAAACTACTAAATTCACATGAATCTATAAGTAGTATTATAATCCTTTGATTGATATTGTTAGTTACCTAACTTTAATTAATTTTGTAGACTTGAATTGGATATGCAATTCTTATTGGGTGTGTTTAATATATAGTAGGCAACATGGTCCCTCAATGGCAACAAATACTCAAGTAGGGACCAAATTAGAGTGCATAAATTTTGAATTGAATTGCATACCGACAATTATAAGGTTTGGTAAGAAAAATGTTTAATTGAAAGAGCTTATAATTTCGAGATACATCATGTGAACCACTTTAGATATAGATAAATATATATGTAGTGTGATTTATATATATTTGGGATATATACGAATCTCGCTCACCTCTCTTCCTATATTTTGTGTATTTGGTAGCAAAATACATGTATCTAAGTGTATTGTCTTCAATATATGATAGAAAATTCATAATTAGTGATAAAATATATAATATTTTGAAAGTATATGTAATAATAACATATATAGTAGTGAACTATGTCTAATTATGTAGTTTTTCCAAAATATTTTAGATAATTTATTTCATCAGTAGGTCGCGGCATGCAAATCATAATATATATGTTGGTATGAGATAACAGATGCACTGGAATAATCAAGGTTGCATATAACCTAGTGATCAATGAAATAAGAATAAAATCGTAAAATCTTATATTTGAATTTTAGTGAAGGTAAAAATAATAAATAATTTCTTTCCATTATTTAAGTCTTATGCGATATTTATACTCAATGAAATAATCGAGGTATAAAAAATAAATATGTCTTCAAAGGAGTACTTAGGTGAATCACATGTAAATTTATCCACAAGCTACACATACATAAATTATACTCTAATAAATACTGATGTCATAGCAAATATTATCTGTAAAATATGTAGCAACAAAATAGTCCTTCACTGTTTAAGCTGTCACCTTAATTTAATGAATTATTTTTTGTTATGGAATTATTTTAAGTTTGTATATAACCTACTCCTTTCTGTCTTTTTCTTCAGTTTTTTTTAAAGGTTATTTTATGTTTTATCTCAATAATTTATATATTAAAAAAAATAGGATAACAAATTGAGGAACTAGAAAAGCACGTGGAATGGACGCAACCTCGAGTTTAGGAATGCACCTGGCTTTCGTTGGTGAAAAATAATTACGAGTGTTAAATAAGTAATCTTTTTTTTCCAAATAATTATAATGGAGAACATAATTTAAGATCATGAAAATAGACAAAATAATAGAAATAATTTCTACAAGCACAAATTCCACTTAATACAGATTGTAATGATTTGTTGGAAGATTTGTCATCTTTCCAAATGACAAATTACCTCTTTTTTTAAAACTTTAATTAGTCTTCTAAATAGTCAAGTTGATTTAAATGCTTAAATTAGTGTTTCATTGAGTTTTATACTTCATTATTAATTGTTGGGGATTAGAGTAATTTAAAGGAACAAAAACAACTACTAAATGTATAGTATTTCAAAAATAGATAACATTATCTTTTTAGCTTTTTTCTTTTTTTTGTTTTACTTATCAAGTATCCGAAATTTATTCACTTCACTAATTTGAGTATATATTGGAAAAACTCATTAAAAAGGATAAAAGCGCTTCATATAAAAATGTTATCTATTTTTTAATTTTTAATTCAAAACTCTTCATTAAAAATTAAAAAATTCCGATCGATTATTTCTAACTTTCCTTAATAAAAATAAAACAAGAAGAAAGAACTAAAAGGTGGAAATTCAATGTGTAAATTTCATATATGACATATATTATAGTACTATTTTCAAGCTATAGCAGTAGATTTAGACTTTCAAGCTATAACATTAAAAATTTCAGGTTATAACAAATTTACAAAAAAAAAGAAATGTTTTTATTAATTGGAAAAAACTTTAATAAAAAAAAAAGATAAATGAATTTTTTTTAAAAAAAACGAAATTAGAAATAATAAAGAAAAAAACTGAAAAAATGGAAATAGATGTATTAATTAAATTTGAATTGATTGATGATAATTTTTAATTAGCATAAATTTAGGAGATTCAAACTAATTAGGAATATTTGTTTTCCTTAATTCACTCTAATCTGTTAAAATTAATTAAAAAGTCTTTTTTATCCATTTTCAAAAAAACAAAATAAAACCAGATGTAATTGATGTTGGTGCAACATTTAATGATCTATGTTTTAAATTGTAAGATTCGTTTATTCTAGTATTTATACAGATTGTATACAACTTCATACATCTTTAAAAATACTTAATCCATGCTTGTTAAGACAATATAATTTACAATTAGGTTGTAAATTGTCCAAGATGAAAAAAATGTAAAACAAAAATGTAATTGAGGTTGTTACAAAATACAATTANTTAGTGTTTCATTGAGTTTTATACTTCATTATTAATTGTTGGGGATTAGAGTAATTTAAAGGAACAAAATTAACTACTAAATGTGTAGTATTTCAAAAATAGATAACATTATCCTTTTAGCTTTTTTTTTTTTTTTTTTTTTACTTATCAAGTATCTGAAATTCATTCACTTCACTAATTCGAGTATATATTGAAAAAACTCATTAAAAAGGATAAAAGCGCTTCATATAAAAAAGTTATCTATTTTTTAATTTTTAATTCAAAACTCTTCATTAAAAATAAAAAAATTCCGGTCGATTATTTCTAACTTTCCTTAATAAAAATAAAACAAGAAGAAAGAACTAAAAGGTGGAAATTCAATAGGTTTTTGCTACCTTAAAGCTGCACTTTTGTCGATTATCATGTACTCTTCTTATTTTATGGGCTTACATTATCAGGCCTTTTGCAAATGATTAATGATCATACATTAAATTTCTTAAAATTATAATTTTGCGGTAGAATCAGAATTTTAATTAAAGAGAATTAAAATATATGTATATATTGTGTCAAAGGGATTAAACATATTAATATATAAAATAAAAAACAATTTACTTTTAATTTAGTGATACAATCAGTATACTTTTTCAACTTATATATAACTTATGTAAACATTAGTTATACACTCTCTTTGATATCAAAATATGTATAACTAATATATGAAAATCATCATATTAGTAATGCAAAGAGTTTTAATACATACATTAACACGGTTAAAGATATATTTGTCCATCAAAATTCTTTTCATTATATATGTAGATAATATTTTTATAGTTTTTTTCTTTCTAAAATTACTCAATGCATACTATTTTTAATAAATCAAACCAAATCAAACATTGCAAAAGAAATACAAAAAAATAATCAAATATATCTCTATACCATTACAAATAATTTAAATACACTATTCCCTATACTTTGAATTCAAAATACTCCTTCCATTTTACTTTGTAACAAATTTACCTTTAATTCAATGAAAAATCACATGTCGAAGTTTAGAATTTAATAAAGGGAAAATTGTATATAATAACAAACTATTAATTCAAATTAAATATTATAAATATAGTTTGATTTAATTGTACCTCATAGCAAACTGTTGCTATTTCACCTCTCTCCTGGTGAATCTTGCTCGCCACTCTCGTTCTCTCCCTCGCCTCTCTCGTTTTTTATACAAACACAAGTGTATAAAGTGCATTTGTGTTTGTATAAAGCGAGAAAAAATTGTATATATACGTATATTTTCGTTCCCCTCTCCCAGATCTCTCTAGCCACTCTCCCAGATCTCGCTCTCTCACTCGTCTCTCTCACTTTATACAAAAACGCAAATGTATAAAATGCGTGAAAATTGTATATATACATATATTTTCGTTCCCTCTCTCCCCTCTCCCAGATCTTGCTTGCCACTCTCCCAGATCTCGCTCGCTCACTCGCCTCTCTAACTTTATACAATTGATCTTTTTGTATATGTATACCGAAATAGATTATACAACTGTTTTTTTTTTTTGTATATGTATAGCGAATTATACATATATATATTTGCTATGGAGCGCAATTATGCAAACTTTGCTATAACATACAAATATGAATTTTGTGTTTATTATATATGAAAGTTGCTCTTTAATAAACACCCGAATATTAAATACCCAATTTCCTTAGATCCTCACCCATTTAACCAACCCGACCCGACCCGGCCCATTTTCTTTTCTTTTCATCTACATTTCTCTTTTGTGTCCAAATTGCAATTCACCGAAATAATTTCCCTGTAGATCTTCTTCTTCATATGATGATTTGCTCTCTCAGGTCAGTTTTTTTTTCTCCTTTTTCAAATTGGACAATAATTTCTATCTCCATTGGATTTGACTGATTGAAAGGATGCAATATATGTTTTTTTGCTTGTGATTCTGTATTGGATTTGTGCATCAATTTGCTGTATATGCTAAATTTGGTGAAGATAGTAAAACACAATCCATTGCTTTTATGAATTACTAGTTCAAAGCTATGGTGTGATTTAATAGATTTTGCAGAAGCTTAGTTAATTTTAGATGATGATACATACTTGACAGAAGTAAGGGTAATACTGGGCAACTCATTATGAGAAATCTCCATTTGGAAACAAATAGCGATTCAGAATTTGAAGTTTATATGTTTAGATTTTAGGAAATGTAGCTTATTGAGTTCTGATATGATTATAGATATAATTGTTTTGGCCAAAGCTCTTGGTTCTGCCGAAACCATAGTTGATACTTTAGTTGTGCCTCTAATTGGAAATTTTCAGTTATATCATCTTTCATATAGTTTTTTTTTATCTTTTTTCTCCTTTTGATGATTTAGTTAATTTGAGATAAAGCTTAGGAGAAGTCTTTGTTTTTGCTAATTTCGGTATTTGGCGTTATGTGTTATTTAAGTTGAGGGTCTTTTGGAAACAACACTATTTACACGAGGTAGAGGTAAGGTTTGTGTATACTCTATCCTTCTCAGACCTCACTTGTGGGAATGTGTTGTGTATGTTGTTAATTTTGGTATTGATATTTTACTTATATTGGATTTGGTCATATGAAACCTTATTGTTTTGTTATTTTTGAATCTAAAATGATTATGCTGGAAAATTGGTTAGTGTTTGAAGGCAATGATGCAGAGCGAAAATTCTGTTGAAGATTCGCTTCATATCCGCAAGCTGGAGGTTACTGACAAAGAAAAAGGCTTTATTGAATTGCTGAGACAATTGACTGTCTGTGATTCTGTTTCGGATGAGAAATTTAAGGAGAGATTTGAAGAAATTGCGAAATATGGCGATGATCATTGTATTTGTGTGATCGAAGATGTTCGATCAGGGAAGATTGTTGCGACTGGAAGTGTGTTTATTGAGAAGAAGTTTGTGAGGAATTGTGGTAAAGCTGGACATATTGAGGATGTTGTGGTCGATTCGAGTGCTCGTGGGATGCAATTAGGTAAGAGAATTGTTGAGTATCTTGCTGATCATGCTCATTCAATGGGGTGTTATAAGGTAATCCTTGATTGCACTGAAGAGAATAGACCTTTTTATGAGAAATGTGGTTTTAAGAAAAAAGAGATTCAGATGGTTAAGTATTTTGTTTGATGAATATAATTTTGTAAGATTGTTGTTCCTAGCTTTTCTAAAAATACTGAGTTTATCATAAGGATAAATGGTTTGATAAGTTTGATCGCCATCATTCACGTGATCTTCTGTTTTGTTGTATGCCCTGTGGCTTTGTTTTGAGCATTTGTGGGATCGGGGGGACATAGCACAATTCTTCTTAGAGGAGGGTTGTTTGCCCGAGTGACTGTATATGTGAAGTATTTGTTTTTGACCAGCGTGAACCCTTCTTCATTGATGCCAATTTCTCTGCAATGAGCATGAACATGTTGTTTCTCTGTTTTTTAGATCGGGGGGATATCTTGTCCTGAGATCATGTGTATTTTTGGATTGGATATTTCTTATTTAAATCTGCCTGTTGTTAATTCTCTAATACTGGGCAACAAGATATCAACTGACCTTGGAAGCATATCTGGAAAGTTAAAATACCATTCAAGCTGGCTTGCTTTCTTGGTTGGCAACTAAGCAAGCCTGCTTGACTCCGAACTCGGAAGAATCTGAAGAGAAAGGGAATCCTTATTCTGCAGATGCAGAGAACAATATCAATCTCTCTACATTGATAAGTTACTGTCTAGCTCTAGTACCTTTCTCGACCTTTTGGCTAAGATCAAGCGTAGTAATTATCTAGTTGTGGCAACTATTTCTTTCCATGATTTTTCCCAATAGGATTATAGGAATATGCTGGAGCCTACATGTGATTTTTAGAATTGCTGAACAGAGACGAATCCAGAATTTAAGCTTTATGAATTCAATTTTTAAGGTTCTTAACGTTGACCATATTGTATTTTTGAAGCTATGGGTTAATATCTACTATTTGTTGTAATGTTTGTTGGAAGTGTTGGGTTCAGATGTATTTTTTCCTGGTGATAAGTGAGTGCATCTAAAAGAGTTTGGCGTAGTGTATAAAATAGTCATAATGAAAACAAATGGAACACAAAATAAAACAAAATGATCTTAATGCCACCATTATATTATAACAACAAAGCAGAAGCATTTTTCTTGCCAAAGCAATAAAATAACCCATAATTTTTTAAATTCTTCATATAGCAAATTGTTTTCTAATATACATACACTACTCTTTTATTTTGTAGATAATTAAGGGTAATTCTATTGATATAAATATCCAGCATAAAGAAGATGCTAGGAAGCAAGAAAATACAACTGTATTTCAAGGTCATTAAATTCTGCCTTTTTTGCTCTCAAAAATTCAATTCTTCCACTCTAAATAAGGGGAAGCCTGGTGCACGAAGCATTCCACATTCACCCAGGGGCCAGGGAAGGGTTGTACCCAGTCAGGGTGGGTATAACGTAGACATGTTACCTTGACGCAAGTATCTAATTTCATGGCTCGAACTCATGACCTATAAGCATTCCCCTTCTTTCTCTCTCCAAATGACAGCTCCACGCTCGGTTTGAGTCTTTGTTTAGCACTCTCTTGTACCAGCTTTGGAGGAATTCCTTCGTGGTTCTAGGCATGGACTAGTGAAGTCCCAACACGGAGAAAAACATATCCAAGATTTGGGCAATGAAACTGATCTTAAAATGTAGAAACAGGTGGTTCATTTTGATCCTCACACGAAGCGTCTATTGCGCAGGTAAAATGCCTCTTCTGTAAGTAACCAATACACTTTGCACCACCTAGCTATGACACCATCCCATATAGCTACTGATTAAAGCTCACGACGAGCCCAGAGAATTTGTAGAAATGCTTCCAATGCTACATGATGTGTAACCTCAAAAGTAGATTGGATCAACCTGAGGTGGAGGACATATCAGCCTCTGCATCACATAGGATCAATGAATTGTTAGATATAACACATGTAAGATGGAGTGTGTACTGGAGCTGGCGATGAAGCCTTTGATCAAGTTTTTCTACATGGCAATGTATAACACATTGCAGAGACCCTCCATCACAAGGATAAAGAGAAAGCGTGAACGAGGATCTCCCTGTCTTAAGCCTCTCTAGGTAGGAAAGAAGCCATGAAGACAACCATTTATGAGGACGGAGAATCTAACTCTAGAAATACTAAAAGAATTATCCAATTGATTCATACCATATAACGGTCTGCCACACAATAGTTTGCTCCCGCATTTCACTGTTCCTCTTCCTTGGAGTAACAGTAAAATTGCCCCTGTATGACCTATAGGTCATAGGTTCGAGTCGTGGAATCAGCCACTGATGCTTGCATCAGTGTAGGCTGCCTACATCATGCCCCTTGGGGTGCGACCCTTCTCCGGACCCTGCGTGAACGCGAGATGCTTCGTGCATCAGGCTGCCTTTTTTTACAACATTGCTCCTCTTATTAGGTCTATCTCTTCTGCAACATCATATTACCAACTGAAGTCTTACCAGTAATCTCCACATGAGCATGATCCTTTAAGGAAACAATGGAAACGATTATTATCCCGCAAGATAATTTCTCTCTCCGTTATCTTTGAGACAAGCTTGAAGAACGTATGGCAATCACCACAGATACGGAGATTTTTTATTATTCTGATGACATCACTATGTTTAGTACTTAGTAAGCCAAATGCAAGCGCGAGCTTCTCACTGTGACAGCCCACGAAATGCTCCTTCTCCTCCTCTTCGATGTCAAATAGAACGTATTCTGTTTTTGGAACATAACCTTCCTCTCTTAACTCCTTGCTCAATTCACCGAGTTTAACGTATATGTTATCTGATATTGGATGATATGTATCTCCAACGAGAAATTCATGAACTATTCCATCAATCTCTATCCAACTATATGCAGGAATCTTCTGCATTCTTCTCTCGTTCATACAAGACCTGATTTTTTCCGAATCGTCCCATTTATTGTTAGATGCATAGATATTTGATAAATGAACATAGTTTCCAGAGTTCCATGGTTCCAATTCAATCAACTGCTTTAGCACATGTTCAGCCAACTTGGTATCACGATGTAACCGGCAGCCACTTAACAGAGCTCCCCAAATGACGGCATTAGCCTTCATTGGCATATTCTCGATCAACGAGTGAGCTTCATCCAGCAAGCCAGCTCGGCCTAGAAGATCAACCATACATCCATAATGTTCAATTGCTGGTTCCAAAGAGTACAAGTGAGTCATGCTCTGAAAATATTTGCGACCATCATCAACAAGGCCAGCATGAGTGCAAGCACAAAGGAGACCGATGAATGTGTTTCCGTTAGGTTTTATACCAAGTTTCTCTACTTGACCAAAACAACAAAAGGCAGATTTCACGTATCCGTGCATAGCAAGACCCGATACAACAGCATTCCAGATTACTCTATCCTTCACCAACATTTGTTTGAATATTTCCCAAGCTGATACCATCCGTCCACATTTAGCATACATATCAATAAGTGCTGTACCTAAAACAGCATTAGACAAAAACTCATTCATGTCCATCAACTTACTAGCCCATTCGCCAACTTCTAACGCTCCTAACCTTGCACACGCAGAAAGTACACCAACCATTGAATAGCAATCCGGCCTAACACTCTGTCGTTGCATCCTGTAAAACACCTCCAAAGCTTCTTTAGGAAGCCCATTCACTGCATAACCCTGTATCATAGCACTCCAAGACACAACATCCTTCTCTACCATCTCATCAAAAACTTCACGAGCTTTCGCCATTTCCCCACATTTAGCATACATATCAACCAAACCAGTATTAACAAACACATTCCTCCCCATATCCATCTCCACAGCGTACCTATGTATCCACTCACCAGCACTAACATCCCCTACCCGACTACACGCAGACAACACCCTAACAAGAGTAAAACTATCCGGACTCAAACCCATCTCCAACGACCTCCGAAACAAACCAATAGCCTCCTTAAACTTCCCAAAATCAATATACCCCGTCATTATCGCAGTCCAAGACACAACATTCTTCTCAGGAATATCATCAAACATCTGGTGTGCATCATCAAGAAATCCACACCTAGCATAAAAACAAACCAACCCAGTCTTCACAAACACATCATAATCAAATCCCCCTTTCACAACAAGCCCATGAGCCTTAACACCCAATTCAAAATCCGATAACCTTGTGCAAGATTTCAACAAAAATGGAAAAGTGAAATTGTTGGGTAAGAAACCTTCATTTCTCATCCCATGGAAAAATTCAATTGATTGGTGAAAACAATTATTCGAAACCAACCCACGAATCATAGTATTGTAAAGAAAAATGTTGGGTTCTTGAGTTTGATTGAATACAAGCTTAGCATAATTTGGATTGTTGAAATTGTTCAAAGTAAATTTTAATAGCAAGTTCAAAAGATAGTTATTTTGATCAAAACCTGAACGAATAAGGCGAGCATGAATGTGTTTAAGTTGATTGAATGATTGGAAGCCATGAAAGAGAGCTGCTTTTAGCTCCATTAGAGCTTTGGGAGCAGAAGCTGAGAATGTTGCATTCATGGCTTAAACAACCATAGGCAACAAATTACCTTAATTTTATCTAGTTTTGAAAACTGAGACTAACTCTAATTATTCATACCAATAGACCATAGTGTATATAACTTAAATTCACAATATATAATTTAAATTCATGTCATGGTTGGTTATGATGACGATATATATAATTTAAATTCATTTTCGATGGCATAAAATTACTACATGTATGACTTTGTGTGAACTCATGAAGGAAGCTATAATATCCCTTTTTCCACCCAATGGAGAATAAATAACCTTTTGATATGAAGTAGTCTTCCCGTAATGTATTTATCAAGAGTAAATTTAAATTAGTTAAATCAATTATCTATAAAAGTAGTAAATGTGAAAATTGCAATATAATGTATTTACTTACACGATGATTAATTTCCTAATTGAACATTTTTTCTAGCTTAATACTAAAAAAGTGAAATATTTTTCTTCATTTAAAATTAACCATTAACGAAATCAAGAAGCATCAATTTATCAACTAATTTCTTGATTCCCTTTCCATTTTCCTTGTACGCAAGTAAAAATGGAAAAGTTTATAGGGATCAAATGATTCTTCTTACCTAAACAAGATCGTTAACTGAACATGTCAGAGGTGAATTCAAGAATTGAAGTTTATACATTTCTACACCGACCACAAGTTAGGCAAAAGCTATTGGATTTTTGGAAATCCTAAAATTACATTTACATCCGCTTCTGCGTCTGACCGGGCTACAAGTTGTGCATTTTTAGGAAAATTACTATACAAAGATCAGCACTAGGAGATGACAACAACAACTAAGCCTTAGTCCCAAACACGAACCAAGAGAACAAAAAGATCAAAACAAACACATAACTAGATCCAACATCTACCTACATTACAACAGGTGTGTACTAGAGGGGTTTGCAAAGAAATGTTCCCTTGAAACTAACTTCGATTTCTTGAAATGGCTACCAATAAGACTACTCAGAATTGCTGGTGCTCCGCTTGGATTTGCCTGAGGAATCTTACGCGAAAAGATAACGTTATCCAGGACCATCATGTTTAACAAACTTCTGCAACTCTGAAAGACACAACAAAAATGTTTTAGCAGATGAGAAGATGTAAAAGTGTCTTGTCTATCTCATGCCCATAAAACATTACTCTACTACAACAACATAACTTAGTGTAATTCCACAAGTGGGATCTGGTGTAGGTAAAGTGTACACATACGTTACCCCTACCTTGTTGAGGTCACCCATAACACATTACAAGCAAAAGGATTTGAAATATTGTTGAGACTTTAAGATCTCCATTACTACCAAAACTTAGATTTTCTTTGCTATCTACAGACCAAAAAAGTAGAACTATTAGGTGCCAGCCATTCTCTGCCTCAAGAGATATGGAGTCAGGATTTCAACCTTTTGGGTTCTGGATTTTAGAACGATGACTTCAAAGTGTTAATAACTAGATTCTAAATTTAATGTGTACGTATTTAATAAATTTCTCAACACAACTACATTATTCGAGGAAAAGCTATTGGTTTCGACCTGTAGCTGGGCTTCTAACTCCGCCCCTGTCCTAGGATCACACAATCTCACTAACTAGAAAATATCCCGGTATGTAGAAACTACAAGTATGGTAAAGAGATGAAAATTTTGAGCAGCTCATAATTTATGGAAAGAAGGCCTTGGGAGAAGAGATCATTGGAATTTTTATCATTTCTTGGGCAAGAACAATGATACCGCTTCATGTTACATTTTATCTGATAATCAACAGACTGAAGAAACAAGTCTGAGGAAACAGAAATAAATATCATACCTGAGGATTCAGAACATGCATGTGGCAGATAATATCACCCTGAACAATAATTAAGAAGTCAGTTTGAAACTAATAATATAAATTAGAAGTATCTGTGTATATATATACACATATATATATTGCTACGAGGGTGAATTATACATAAAACAGTCAAACTGAAAATGGATGTTTAAATTGGTATGCAGTGTTCATCAATGATCAAGATGAGGAAAAAGAATGACTCTATGATTCAATCATCAATGATTGAGTTCCAGTATTCATAAGGAAATGAATCCATATGACATGAAGTATAACAAATCGATATGAAGTGGTGTTCCCAAGAACATAGCACAAAATCTGTGAGAACATTGAAAAAGATAGAGAAGCAAATGAACCTAGCACTAAAGACTAAGAAAAATGAGAAAAAAAAGATATTGTATTAACAACGAGAACTAGACAAAAATTAAGAAGAAATTCACTGATTTATTCTACAACCAACAAGGATCAATTGTCCCTAATATTTTGAAGCAATTCATTATGCACAAAATTAGAAAGTAATACTTCTAAATTGCACAGATTCACTGGTCATGATCAGGTATCTATGTTTTTATGTAAGTAAAAGGACGTACCTCTTTTATTCCCGGATTTTGCATCACTATGCCAAGAACACGGCGTACAAGCCCCTTGTAGACACGTTCATTTGTAGTACCATCACCATTTAGCCAAGGCAATATTGGCTTACACAAATGCAAACCAGTAGAGCGGAGATCATATGGTTCTTCTGGGTGATTTCTTGTGGGTGAACTAGCTTCAGTAGGCCGACAACCTTTTGCCTCATTGATGGTTTGCTTTTTACTTGAAGGTTCAGCAACCGCTTTAGGAAGATTAAGAATTGTGACTTTGTGTACCTTATCAGAATTCTGCAACTCCACATCTTTATGATTTTCTCCATTATGTGTAGCAGACTCTTCATATGTTTTAGCCTCAGAATCTTCAGAAGGAGATGATGTAGCATCTTCATGAATAGCAGCCACTGGAATCAAAAAGTACTTGGAACGATATAAAGAATCAACCACCCGAATAGAGTTGTAAGCATTGACCTGCATTTTGTGGTGCCACTAGATGATTAGTTGAATAGAAGATGGGCCTTCTACTGCACTCTGTTCCATTCTCTATTAATTACATCACTAGCTATAGTGCCATCTTTCCTTAATCAAACCACATGTAAAACAAACAACTACAACAAGCTTAATACATTATGTCATGGGTTTTATTGAGTTATAGTGACTACCTCCACACAATATTGATGAAGCTGGTCAGCAGCGAATTAAGCATGTCCATCAATTTTATTCATAGAACACATGGCTCAATGTTATATTAATTCACAACACAAGAGACATACTAACACTTAACTGAGAAGAACGCCAACACACCAAACTTAAACTGATGAGCAATCTACAAGTAATACAAGAATTTTGAAGTACATGTTCGTGACAACTATGCCAATTTGGGTGCCTAGTCACATGATTCATTTTTTAACCTACCAAAATTTTCCATATCACTAAACCAACTCAAGACATCAGGGAACTCATCAAAGCATTTTGGCCTCTCAACTCATATTTTCTTCTCTTTCCATCCTGTCTTTATTGTACATCATGCTTTAACAAAAAATCAGGCGATATATGGTAGATTCTTTATATAAACAACAATTTTCTTAATACTCCATCTGTCCCATTTTATGTGGCACCCTTTGACTTGGCACGGTGTTTAAGAAAAAAAGGAAGACTTTTGTAACTTGTGGTCTAAAACAATCCTTACATATTTGTGTAGCTGAGTTTCAGTTCATTAAGGGTAAAAGAGGAATTTAAAAGTTAAAATTGTTTCTAATTATAGTAAGGTAGCATTCTTTTTGGGACAGACTAAAAAGGAAAGGGTGCCACAAAAAATGGAACAGAGGGAGTATCATTTGACACTTTAAACCGGCATATTCATGTTAAAACATACCAAGATATGCCATTATTCTAAATACAATACAATTTGGGGGCTACGGGGAATTTCAAAGTAATATCCATCTGTTTTCAGGAGCAACCACAGTCAGTGTGATATGAAGTAAATTCTCAAGATTCAAGGCTTAAGTGACAAGACAAACACACTACACAGAAAAGTAAAACACACAATGAAGAGACCTAGAGGAGTTTCAGGCAAAACTAGCTTACACTCCACACAAGTGAATCCACATTGAGCATACCATTACAAGTATCTGTTTTAAAAGCAAATGAACCAACAGCTTCTATTTCTTCTACAAGAAGACTCTTTTTAAAACAATCCATTTACTAATATTTCCTATTCAGTAAAGGAGTGAGAAGTCTTATTTCACAAAAATAACATCAGATAAACTATAACTGAGGATTTCATCAGAATTCTTTCATTAGTAACTCTAAGCAGGTGCATGAAACTTCATCAGATGGTGCAAATAACAAGGGAAGATAGCTAATTGTTAATTCAGACGCACCTTCAAAACTCGTCCAAATGCTTCTAGCACCTCAATGACAGCTTCAGAAAGCTTTTTATCTGTAAAATAAAATAAAATAAATAGAAGTAATGAGTATTTAAATAGCGGGGTTAGAAGACCTTGTAGGTTTGTGGTTACATACCTTGCATCTTTAGAATCCTCGAGATATCTTTCATGCACAAACCTTGGTCACCAGCCATTTGGATAGCTGAATAAAGAGATCTAAACATTTCCGGATATACCAGAGAGTTCTGTTCCAGACAAGAACCAAAGGAACAAACACGTTCAGCATAGGTCGTCATGGCTTGCCATTGTGACTCGGTCGGAGAAACTGCGGTATATGGGACTCTGCTATCTTGAAGTTCATTTACTTGGTCATCTGAGTTGAATGAGACACTGCCAATATCAGTGGCTTGATGATCTTTAACAGATTGTGCACAAGTATAGTTATCACTGTCTTTGAGTAAATCCATAATTTTTATTCTTGAAAGTGTAGCATGCCTCAAGCACAACCTAATTCCTGGAAAACCTTTTGCCCGGCGTGAGCAAAGCTCACTATCACTAGCCATTGAAGTTTTTAGCTTTTTATACCTGTCACTGTCAGAAAATTCACTGTCATCATTCTTGCGTTTAGATGTCCGGGAGTCCTCAACCTCTCCAACACCTTCATCGGGAAGGCATGGTGCAATAGATAGTTCTCCTGAAGAAAGCAGAGCAAGAAGGTGGTAAACATCTCCACACTGCAAATCCGTTGGAAGATCCACCCCCTCAGCAATCAATTCCTTCTCTCTTTCACAAAGCCAGCTAGCAAACTTAGCAGCTCTTTTTCCGGTATCACTTGGGAATGGAGAAAATTCTATACAATTCAAGAAGGTCTGAGAAAGGACAAAAGGACAATTGGAATGGCCCCCAATCTGCAAGGAGAATTTTTTAAAGCTTAGGAAATATTTGCAGGAGACAAAAGATGAAGACAAATCTTTTTCTAATTATAGGTCAAGACACAGGATGGGTCTTTGTAGCAACAGTTGCACCTACTGAAGAAAATGATAGTGAATTTCAATTAGTTTACGTTTATAGTTATAGGACATAGGTGAAGACAGATTACTTGTAAAAAAACAAGCTGTAAATTTATACTCCTGTTTTTCTATATGGCATTTGACTAGCACAAAATTTAAGACATTAATTTGACTTATATTAATATACTAACTAACTGAAGTGGAAATAAATATTACAGTGATGAATGAAAAGCTAGTCCTACATCACATGAAAGTACAAAATAATTTCAATTGTTTGATGAAATTGAATTTTTGAAAATTGCCGAAACTGTAGACTAATATATATAATGGAATCATATAAAGTATTATGAACATCTCTAAACAGAAATATCATCACATAAATTTGACATGGAGAGATAATTCAAAAATGTACCAAGGCCAGCATCTAAATACATAGTAGTACAAAACAAGATTTACCAAAACTTTTTTCTCCCTGAGGTAGTTGAAAGCAGCAAAGAGATCATGCTCAGAATAGCGCCTTAAAGTTTCAGCAAGCAAGGTTGGCACAAGTGGAGATTTTGAGCTACAGAGAAAGATGAGCTTAAATAGCTCTGCAGCATTAGCAACTGCTGCTGATTCATATAATCGTTTACTGATGGGGATGCCACCAATCGTGAGATTCACATACTTCTGAGGGATCCTATTTGAGCTTATTGGTGTACCAGAATCTTCAGTATTTTCACTAAAATTATCAACATATTGGCCACAAGAAACTGGTAAAACTGATTGAGGACCACAAGAACCCTGAAAGAGAGGGGAACATCAAACAAATTAAATACAAAATTCAAATAACAATCTTGTAAAGAAAAAAATTGAGTTAGTCACAGTTTCTTCAAAAAACAAGATAAGCTACACTTAGGCAAACAACCTACAGCAAGTGCCGGCACCTCAAGTTGCTGATATTTTTGTTGAAATGCTAAGGCCTAAATCTAAGTAATTAATGACTAATTTATGCCACAGAAGTTCATGAAATAACTGACAAGAAAGCATGAGTCTCACATCTCTTTCATCAGTATTAACATTTGAGCTGTTATCAAAGAAAGGCTGAACATCTTTCAAGGTCTCCGATTTGGATATCTTTTTGTGACGCAGAGCATCTTCCAAGGCGAATTTTATATTGGCATCATCAAAGTTATCCCATGGATCTTGAGAGAGGAAGTTTGAGGTATTTTTAAGACAATAACACTGTGTTGCTTGATGACCCTCATGGTTCAATTTTTTATCTTTGGATTTCTCAAGGTAATCCACGTAACGCTGACTAAGCACATTACACAGTCTCATAATAGATTTTCTGAACTGTCGATTTGTTCTCAATGATGCCATTCTCCTTCTGCAGGCATCAGGTGGTGCTGGAAGATTATGAAGCTTTCCCCAGTCTACACGATTGAATTTTGCTCCAAGAGAAGCTCGGTGTCTTGCATATTCGATCACCAGTTGCCTGTACATAAAGTTTCTCATGTAATCCAAGTAATAAGCTTAAAAAATACAAATAGATCCAGGCAACAGGATACCATGGGTAGCATTAAGGATGTAGCAGTAAATCAACAATTTAAGCTCAAAAATCTTATTATCATCGGGAACTTTTGAAAAAAATCTGTGCATACCAACCAGCCATTTGGTTATTGACCTCATGAGGTAGGAATAATTCATAAGATTTACCTATCTACATCATCTGTCCACCAAAACTTTCCCTTGCGTGTAGGCTTCGCTCTTGACAAGGCAATTTTATCAAGAAAAGCACGTCCTACCCCACCATCTTCAGGTAATTCTGATTCTTCAGCAGCTACCACATCATCTCGAAGGTGATATCCCTCCAAGCTGCATGTCTGTGCACATGAAGTAGACGGGAAAGAGCTTTGTTCCTCGTTGACTATCTGGCTCAATGGCTGGGGCTGTCCAAACTCGGTACCAGCCTCCGCAGGCTTTGAAGATTTCCTTGTTACAGGTCTTTTCCTTTTCTTTGGAGATAATGTAGGTATACCTTGATGCGGCTGAATTTCGTCCTTTCCAGCATCTGAAGCTCGATCAAAGCTGGTAAGTCGTCGTTGTCGTTTATCATGATAGACACGAAGGACCTGCAAGTGAACAGTAACCTGACTGAAAAATGTAGGACTTGCATACTTTAATGATATAAATGAGACATCAGTATTGGAAAAAGCTTCTTTCTTTTTTTCCAGTGACAGGTAAGAATGAGCCTTCCCCAAGAATGGGACTGTCTAAAAACAAATTTAATTAAATATTTGCTTAAACAAACAGAGTTTCCTTCAAAAAATAAGAATCTCTTAAGGTCTAGAAGAATTTCTTTAGCCATTACATAAGAGAGTACCAATCAAGACGATTTCTAATGGAAAACTACTTTAGCTCTTCATGCACGCAAAAGTGATCATTAGGTGTTGTTTGATGCATTCACTGATTCATCATTTAAATGTGCTCCTTAATAAAAAGGATAAAGTTTCAAATTCATCAAGTTGAGCAGCAAGAAAGTGAGAGTTCACTGTTTACATGCAAATAGAAGCTGATTTCTACCATATTGCTTGTTTGTGACAGATTTAGTAATAAACTGATGTAGGAAAAATTTGAAGGCAACACAGATACTTTACTCCTGGCCCCTCGTAAGCAATCTTTTGGTCCTTTAACATGATGATTTTCTATGTATCTTCTTTTATTTGTATGACAATGTTGTGGCTGCCCTAAAACATGCACATGTTCGAGTCAGGAGCACAAAACATAATTAAGAGCAGTACTATTGCTCCCTTAACAGAGATATGTACTACTCAGGAGTGTAGATTATTAAGTACAATATTGATCTTTTATTTTATCAGTGAACGCTGGCCTTATGTGTCTAACTAGAAGTCCTTTACAAAGTCAACATCAACCGCCACTCATCTCTCTTCCATTTTTTTTTTGCTTTGTTGTTTTTGACTCATCTTTTTCTTCCTTCTCTCTTTTTACAAAATCAGCAGTAACTCATCTATATCCTTTTTCAGATCAACACTGGTAAGATTCCTTCTGTCCCTTAACCTAGTAGCTTGGGTGTCTCTTCAATATTTTTGTGTTTTCTATTATTTCCCCTTTTTAACCTTCCAATACCAAACTAATTCAGCTTTACTCATCTAGTAGCACGTAAAAATGGCAACTATCTTATTTTATGGCAGAACTGCAATTAAACTCTGACATTCGAGCAAGTCATTAATCTGGAAAGTCTGGTTTCCAACAATAAATTGTTAACCTAGAATCAGCAAGTTTGCCAGCAGCATATTTCCCAATATATATGCCTCAGCAACTCTGTTTTTATAGGCTTACAAGTGGATCCAGATTTTAACACTACTGGAAGAAGATGGCCAACAAAATAAGTAAACTAAAGAGGAAAGACTATGTTGCGCATGAAGTTTTTTTCAACTTGATAGCAGCATCACAACATAAACACATACAATTCAAAACCAAAAAAATGTGGAGTAAGACTTGACATGATTTTACGTTGAAAACGACCAAAATCGAAGATGTCTACTTTTGTGTAAATGAGTTCTCCAAATGCCAAGAACATAACTACATTTCTGGCATCCCATTAAAAGAAACGAGTTGATGAAAGGCAAACAGTTACTAAATGATCTCATAATATCTAATGATCAGATAAGTTAGATAAACTACCACATTAATACTTTTTAACAGATTCAACTTCCAGATGTCCTGTAAGTTGATTAAATAATTTTCTTATTGCAACTCAGAGAGCGGGCAAAGAGAACACAGAAGAACCTGCTCCAAAGTCAAATTCAGATCTTTAGCAATCTCCTCACATTCCTTGAATGAAAGTTTCCTCTGTGGGCCATCGTTAATAACACGCTTAAGGAGTTCAGCCCGCTGATCAGCTGTCATAACTCTGATTGAAGCCCATGATCGGAAAAGAAATACCTGACCAACATTTTACTTCCCTCTCAGTACAACCAGAAACTGAGAATAAATAATCAAGAGGGACAGATAGCCTAAATACAATGCTACAGAAGATGAAACAAAAATAACATTTCTCCAAATATAATACTCATTCAGCAGCAAGTTCTTAAGCACAAAGAAGCATCAAACATGCAAAAGAGCAAGAGACTAACCAAGTAAAGCAAACCATCTTATTATATAAACAAATGAAAGTTCTAAAAGACAATCTTTCTTTCGGATAGGCATAGAAGTATCTTGCATGGCAATCCACTTTATTCCTCCAAATTAACAGATCAAAGAAAAAATTTTCATCCTTAATTACTTTCTATTTTGGGCGAAAGGCTCAACATCAGTTCCATTCCTATACAAATTTCACAACTTTCAATAATTCAAATCACTACTATTAATTCAATTTTCAAACTTTGATTTGATGGTTTCTCTATCAAGGTAACTCTTCAAGCGTTACTTAAATATTTTTCTTCAATTATTAGCAAATATAATATTCAAGTCACAGACTCACAGTAACATTTTGAACTCCTATTCCAGCTGCCATGTATAACAGAACAAAGGGAGTAATTTTTCAATAATAAATAACAAATCATAGAGAAATAGAAGTACAACAAGAAATTTCCCCACGTTCTTAACCATTTCAAGGATGCAATCGAACTCTACAGAAATTAGACATGCTATTAAGTGCACAACTTCATCATAAGTTGGCTAATTAAGGCCCTTGGCTTTACACATTTTGTTGCATGAAGTATTGTCAACTCTTGGCCATTTCCCGAGTTGTTATGTCCTTTAAAAGCTGAAGATACCACTTAAGGTAGATCAAATACTCAATTGTAGAAAAGATTATAACAACCTCTTCTAGAAATGCAAGGTAAGCCTATATCAAATATAGACTTACTGTGGTCTGGCCTTTCCCATGGACATCCACTATGCTCAAAGAATGGAAATTCGAAGTAGTCACTGAAAGACAAAGAAAATAGAAAGAATTAAACCTCATTAACTGTGCAGCCGGGGAATGCATGCAAAGCGGCTTTACGATCACTAGCAGAATAGCAATACTCTAAAGTGTTCCAGTATTCCTCAACAGCTTTTTTACTTGAAAGAACAAAATCATGTCTGATTTGAGGGCGAAGATCTGGACAATGAATAGAATGAGATGAACCCACTAAGCAAACAGGTTCCTCAATGTAAGGTTTAAGCTCCAATACGTGAGTCAGAGTAGTATGAGGGAGATTTGCAGTGTTTTCTGGATGTCCACCACATACAAGCCTAATCAACTGCCATAAGAAAAATACACAACCAATTAACTATTGCATCAATAACAACTACCATAAACTCTTACAGACACAAGAGTAGGAAGAAGTTCAATATACTGAATTCCATAAGTCAGTTTTGATTTTCCAATATATGAAGCTTTTTCTCTTTCAGAGAGTGAATTACGATTACCAGTTTTCTATGTTTCTCAGACTCTTCAAAAATGTTGCAGCACCTGTGTCGAATCCTCCAAGAATGCACTACTATTGGAGAATTCAACACGCACCCGTTGACAGTTTTTAAGAGTCCAATAGCCAGCTTTTGCACTAGTTATTGAAACTTTGGGATTCCGTTTACTTATAGGAATGACCAGTAAGAATGTATTTCACAGGGAGAGATATGTTGTCAGGCAGTTAGCACCAATTATAATTTCTGACTCTTTCTCTTGTATTCTTTTCTTTATTGGAGAGAGGGGGTATACCACATAACACCAAACTGAACGCATCATCAGGAATATTAATCCTGAAACTCAGTACCTATAAGACGTCCTACAAGTGTCGTAAACAGCTTTCAACTACAGAAACTGCTATTTCTTTGAGTACTCCGCAGGCTCTAAATATTCTGGAAGCTAACAACTTTTCTTTTTATCGGAAAAGAGTAACTTTATACATTAGAAATACCAGCAAAAAGACGTTGCTGGGAAAGTTACAAAGAAAACAATTTTCACTCTCATCAAGGTTCTTCCTTAAATAATTTTTGAATTAGTCAAGAGCTATCGGTGACTGAATTTCATGTATCAGGTTCTCTACAAGCAACCTGAACTACACTATGCTCTCTTTTTTATAAAGGTAATGTTTTGTATATCAATCATCAGCCCAAAGCTGGTAACCAAAAATTTACAGCATATCCTACATCCACAGGAGTGTGCCTATCAAACAAAAAGATAAAGCAAAAAAGCAAAACTATCACTAGACCCCCCCTCCATCTTATAAGGATCCTAGGATGTCTACAATAGCCACAGGATCATCCTCTTTTATTGTAAAAGCATCTAGAATACATCTAGTGGATAATGGAGATTGTAAGTGAACTCCAGTCAAACAGCTGGATAACATTTTAGCTCCTCTAGAAATAAGGCATGTATATAGAAGAAAATTCGTCATTTGGGAAAACAATGAACTCCTCTTTCCAGTAGCAACATTCCTATCTTAATAGTTCTAAGCCTTTCCAGTAACCACATGGTTCCAAGCATCAACAATCTAAATTCTCAAAGTAAAATTCATTGTACCTTCAAACGTCGCAAAATGTCAATCAATGATGATAGTCGTCCAGTCGCTCGGATATCCATCAGATGCTTGTACTCCAACAGAGGAAGATCAGAAAGGCGAAACCCATTTTTACATTTCTCGATCGTATCCTCAAACTTTTGAGTAGAGCCAACAACTTGTAAGAACAGTTCAAGCGGCATGGCCTTAATAGCTGCATTTAAATCAATTAATTTAGATGTACTATGAGGATTTTTTAGGTCATGACCATCTTTAAAAGATGACAAAACATCTTCACAACCAGGCAAACTGTTCACATATTCCCATAGAAAAATGTGAAAAATCTTTGTGCGAACCATCTTGGCCAGTACAAATCCATTTGTACGCATAGCTTCAGCTCGCTCAGCTTGGTTCAATTTTGTGCTTTGATGTGTCCTGGTGAGATCATTCAGTTGAGAAAATGGCTCTCCCTTTTTCAATTGAGAAGAGGCTTGAGTGCGGATGTATGTTTCAAAAGACCTGAATCTCTCATGAATCTGTTCAGCAGATACACTAGAAACTGAAGGGTGCAAAACAACCTGTATCTTACGACTGTGGTTACAATTTGTTAGAACAGGGACATAAACAACGATAAGTTTACAATATCCTCCTTGCAAGAGCTTATTCAGACAACGATCTAAGGTCTTTCTGTCTGTCTCTGTCGTCTTCTCCTTCTCAAGATCCTGCAGCCGTCTGTATAGCTCTGATTTGACCAGGAACTTCTCCTCCTGATTAAAGAAAATATATTTGTGATCCTTTATCTGTAGCAATATCCTAACAGCCAGAAAAGCTTAAAAAGAATGGGAAAATAAAAACACCTGTAGAAATTTAAGTATCCACTGCTCCCTCTTTGCACTGGTTGCTTCCAATGTGAGACAGGGATACCTCGGATAAGATCGGCGTCTTGGAGGCGTCGGCACAGCAAGAGCCAGTGCATCTTCTGGCGCAACATATGATGCTGCTGCACTCACTATCTGCAACTCTGCATCAGAAGTGGTACTGCTTACCTTGATGGTCGAGTCCAGTGAACTGCTCAGACAAACTGGGACAGATCCATTCTTTTCATCCAGCACCAAGCCATCAGAAACTTCTGGGGAAGTTCCTGTGCTTACATTTTGGCTATTAGCTACACCATTACCTTCAGGAACTGAAGCATCCACATCTTGTCTGGCTAATGCTGAGTTTTCTTGAAATTCTCTATGTATTCCAAGTGGAGGGCAGCCAGAAATTTCGGAAGGCTCTACTACTGGTTTATTCAGAGTGATANCATTTTGGCTATTAGCTACACCATTACCTTCAGGAACTGAAGCATCCACATCTTGTCTGGCTAATGCTGAGTTCTCTTGAAATTCTCTATGTGTTCCAAGTGGAGGGCAGCCAGAAATTTCGGAAGGGTCTACTACTGGTTTATTCAGAGTGATAGGTGAAGCTCCAGGATTATGGTTTCCAGGTGTCCAGAGTCGGTAAACCTTGGCTTTGTTCATGAGTTCTGGCTCCATATGTATTCCGAATCTATGAACAATATCAAACAGCCGATTGTAGTGTTGTTTATTGCTTAATCCCAGCCTTTTGCATACCTGAAAAATCATTATAATGGCAAGGAAAGTTTTGATATCACATATGTACATCTGAAGGAACCCTCGCATAAGAGACATATTTGAAAAGTCAAATGCACACACAAATACATGAATCCAATCAATAAATGTGTTTCATACCTTATAACTGAAAAGCAATCTTAAAAGAGGCATAAATGTAAAACAAAATAAATATATTGCAACTTATAGAAAGCCTTTTAATGATTGGGAGATCCAGAGAGTAGTAGAATTCTATAGAGCTCTGGATATTAACCAAACCTTTTGCAATATATTTATTTTGTAGCTAAACTAACCGAACCTCAGATTCCATCCTTAGTTTGACCAAACCTCTGCTACAGTAGCCCTCTGTTGTTGGTTGAGGATGGACACATCAGGGAAAAGGGTTTTTAAAGGACCTTGTTCCAGCCAACTATCTTCCCAAAATAAGACCTTCACACCATTTCCAATCTTGATTTTACAGTTCCCTCTAAGTTTTGGCCAGAGATTCCATATGGCTCTCCAAAGGCTGGTTCCATAAGTGTTGGTCACCATGTTAGTTGACCAGTGATCTTCCATTTCATATTTGGCCTGAATCACCTCCTTCCATAATGCTTGTTCATTGGAGGTTAGCCTCCAGAGCCATTTCATTAGTAGACATTGATTTTGAGTCTTCAAGTTTCTCACCCCTAGTCCTCCAGCTTGTTTATTCCCAATCAAGGCTTTCCATTTAACCAGGTGAATTTTTTTTTGTCTCACTGTTGCCTTCTCATATAAAGTTTCTTCTTAGAGCATCCAGTCTATCAGTTACTCCATCAGGAATAGGAAAAAGGGACGTCATATAAGTAGGCATAGAATCCAAGACACTAATAAAAAGTGTTAGTCTTCTCCCTAGGGAAAGATATTGGCTCTTCCTATTCACCAATCTTCTTTCACACTTTTCAATCACCCCATTCCAAATACCTATAGACCTGCTTTTAGCTCCCAGAGGCATCCCCAAAGGCACCTAAGAAGTCTACAAGTTAATCTACTTCCTCTATTCAATTCTCTTTACACCACCAAAATAGAGAGACTATGCAGTCAGAAATTTGTAACTCCTTCCCCAGAACAGAAAAGTTGCTTCTACTTTTGTGTGTCAAAACTCAAATGAGCAGGTTGGGTTAAATTTGGGCGAGTCAAAACGAGTTAGTTAATAAACGGATAGCAATCCAACAAGCACAAAATTTATTTGGGTCAAAATGGGTTAGGTCAAGATGGATTGAATTGTGGGTCATAACCCAACCCACCCAATAATATTCATATTCAACCAACATTGTGATTTGTATGCAATCTAGGTCTGTTGGAGCTTTTAGCGCAAATAAATTGTGGGCTTTAATGAAAAAAGGTGCAAATGGAGCAAAAATACATACATGTATATATATATATATATAGTCCAATTTAAATTTCTGCAATTCGATTTCGAGATCTCAACTGAGGTCATTACAATATACTAGTCAACTATATAATTATTTCTTTTACAATTGAGAAATCACCAGGGTTAATGACATAGGGTTCGGAACTTGGCGGATAATGCGCCCACCCTCTACCCTTCTCACTTAAATACCAATCCTTGTCTGCGGTAAAATTTGAACCAGTGATGTGCATCTAACAAACACACCACGTGTTACTTTCTTACCATTAGACAAAATCCCTTTGTGTGTGTGTTGGAGGGGCCGAGGGGCGGGGGACTCTGTAAATACACATTTGATGTCTCTTCTTTTGTCATATTTTTCATAGTATACACATAAATGAGTACCAAATCACAAAATGCTGACTCACAAAAGATTCAAAATATGATCCAAGGCTTGAAGAATGATCATGTTGAGAATATAATTAAATAATAAAAGTGTGCTCTCTCTAACAGCTTAAGTTTTTATTTTTAGATGAGATGGCCACACACTTCAACATGGTATTAGAATAGGCAGAGGTCCTGCGATCGAATCTCACTGCCACCCAAAATTAAAAAGAATTTTCACGTGCTTGGCCATGAAAAAGAATCAGGCCCGCACGTGAGGGGGTGTGTTGAGAATATAATTAAATCTTAAGCTTTTAAATGAGATGGTCACACACTTCAACAAATCATAAAGTTAAAAATGAGGCTTTCGGTGAAATTGCACCTAAAAGTGATCGTAAAGACATAATCAACTTAAGTTCAAAGTTGACTGCGAAAAGAATCAGAAAATATGATCCAGGACACAAATTACAGCTTGGGTGAAATTACACCAAAATGAAGAAGACAATATACACGTAAAATAGCACTAGTAAAATGATATCAACATTAGTTTTGACATTCATAAAAGAAAACATCCAATACCTGATTGAAGGGCAACCCTCTATCTCCCTCAGCATCAACCATATCGTAAATTTGATGCTCAATAGGAAGCTCTAAAAGCAGGTCTGAAATATGACCTCCCTTGCCCTTTTTCATCATTGTTTCAAAATGTTTTGGTGAAAAACCCTTCAACAGATGTAGACACTTGACCTCCTGCAATGCGGGCATATGATAAGCAATTAGTTAGCCAGTCAAAGTCCTAATTCCTATAAAATATGTAAGAGCTTAAGACTGTTTCTACACTTTTGTTATGGCACATATGTTTTTTTTTTAAATCGATTATACAGGAAAAAAAGTGGTACTTCGAAATTTGTTTAGTTAGAAAGAAAATGAAGACAAGAAATGGTGAAACTAAGAATTATTCTTTTACAAAAGAGTTGTGGATGACAGCTGTGGCCTGTGGGATAAGGTGAAGCTAAAAAACTTGCACTGGAATCAATTCAATAGTTAGTAAACTAGCAATCATTCAAGTTTTAGGTGTAAGCCTCTCCAACAACATCCCCCTCTCCCTCTCCCAAAGTAAGGGAAAAAATAAAGAAAAGGATCAGCTCAACCCAGTGAATCTTTGCGCTACTCTTTGGACACTAATTTCAACGAAATTCATACAATGTGTTTGAGAATTTACAGAAAAAAATTTAAAGAGTAACTTAGCAGAAGACAATAGCCGCTTCCAATCTCCAGATACAACTCTTATATCTTATTAAGATCCAATAACCACATGAATCAAAGTATAAAACTAAAAAGAATCCAAGAACCACCAAAAAATAAATACTTCCCTTCCACTAAAGTCCAAGCTTGAGTTTAGGCAAGATTGACCTTTATTTAGCAAGAAATTTGTCATAATCTCTTTAATTTTATGGAATTGCAAACCTTGTGTACGTATGTATTTCAGTCTCAGTTTCCAATGCAGTAAATCACAATTCAAAATTTTGGGCCAATAACAACTTTCAGAAAAGGACAATATGTCATTCAGTTGCATTAACTAGGTTGAATCAGCAATAGTCTTTGGTAAGAAAAAGAATTACTTCTTCCAACAAGTATACAATTCATCAAAGTATTACGTAAATATTTAAGCGTCTCTCACTTTATCTATTATCAGAACTGCTTTAAGTTGAAAGTCAAGAATATACTTCCCTAAAGTACAAGTTAGACTAAACAGCTGCAAAAGATCTAGTCAAAAACTTTCTTTACTGTAAGATACAAAGTTGATTGAAACACCTATCAAACAAAAAGGAAATCTAGCATAAATAATCAACAAAAATTAAACTGATTTCCGCTAGATTAGATTTGTTCAGAAAGCTGATGCAATTTGACCAATTTTCAGTGGATTCCCAACAAAGATGTTCAATCCATGATTCCAATAGGAGAAAATGTTAGAAAAGAATTATAATTACCCTAGGACTTTAAGTCCATAAAGGAAAAGGAGAAACAGTAGAAGAAATGGGAGTATATGCAGTAAAGCCATGGGCACTTGGAGAAACAGTAGAAGAAATGGGAGTATATGCAGTAAAGCCATGGGCACTTTCAAGGTGTCTTAGATACTTGTATGGAAAGTCTAAAATGTAACAGATGAAACCCAGAGCAGTTGGTACTTATAAGCCAGTACTTTTCACTGACCTTCCCATCCATAATGACCTCGTCCTCCTTCACCAAGTGAGCCTCCTTCAGCTTCTTGAGAATCTAGGAGTAAAAATTTTGGATTTAAATATGATGCATGAGATGGGTTTATGAGTTGCAACATACTGAAGATACAAAATAATAAAAAGGAAGAACATACATATCTCCATCTCCTATGCCCACGAGTCCCTTGATAACCAAGTTCTGGCTTGATATCAGCCATAGCAAGGACCTTCATAAATTAAAATAAATAAAAGAATCAGCAATAGAGTACATTTAAAAGCCAGATAGATGGAGCATTTGACATCAAAACCAACCTTTCCCTCAGCATTTTCAAGCTTATCACAGACGGCTTCTAGTTCTGGTAGAAAATCTTTTACGCACAGATCTACATCAAGAGATTCCTCAGCAACACCAACATTATTTTCATCTTCACCATCAGTGATCTCACTATCCTCCAAGGAATTAACCCCCTTGGTTATCTCAAGCCTTTGTTGACTACCCAAATTCTTTGCATAGCGGGATAAATAGAGCATATTGGTAGAAACTGGACCCATGTCTCTAATCCTAAGGATTGTTGGTTGTCTGACAATCAATCCTCGTTTTTCAAGCTTCCTCACTATGTAAAACATGTCGTTGCCTTTGATCTTAAAGTCTTTGCCAAGCTCATTTTGTGCTACTCCTTTTCCTCTGAAACTCAGTCAAAGTTAAGAGACCTTGGTAAGCAATTAAGCTACTTCAATTACTAGTAAACCTAATAATTCTTCCCCATAGCATACAACCAAGGGTATGGCCTAAATATGAATAAAGTGGGAAAGAATCTTGGGACCAAGGTTTAAATCCTGGCAAACAAATACCACCAGATGATTTTTCCCCCATCTATCTAAGACTTGTAGAAGAGTTACCTGCTACTAGTAGAAGGTAGCAAGTATCCAGTATAGCCCATGTGCACAAAAGTTGATCGGACACAACATTTGGGAAGAACTCCGTGGAATTAGTTATGTGCACAAAAGTTCATGAACATCAAGGTTTAGATGGATGGAAGAAATCACCTAGGTGTTTTTTTCCACCCCTACCAGGAGGACCAATAGCGTTCTCACTTACCCTCCAGCGTGACTCGAACCCTCAACCTACCGGTTGACGGTGGAGGTGATCAAGTACTTGAAAAATCACCTAGGTGTTGTTTATAACCACAAGTTTCAAAAGATACATATTTTTCTTAAACTTTCCCTTTTTACCCTTGATGAGAAGTTTTTATAACCACATAAATGTTACAACATGTTTAAGACTACAAGTTACAAAAGTCTTTTTTCTTCTGTTAAACTTCCAATTTTACCTTTCATGCAAAAGCTTGTATAGCCACACTAATATTATGGCATGTTTAAGACCAGAAAAAAAATAACATTAGTTTCTTATTACTTAGTCCCAAAAAAGTTGACATCTTTCTAAATTTGAAAACGATTTAATTTTAACTTCTCACTTTAGCATTAAGGAGAAGCTTTATGTTACAAAAGTTTTACATCCCCCAAATGTAATGGCACATTTATTATGACCACGGAATTTCACAAGTCCTACTCCCACAATCCCAGAATACTTGTCACATCTCGCTTCTGAAGAGTCAATTTTATTAATGTTCAAAACTAAATTGGACTAGATTGATTCAATATTTCAAAATTAAAATTTAGATATTCCAAAACTATGCGCAAAAGTACTACAATTTGCAATTCTTCTGATATAAATATGTTGAAAAATATACATTAAATGTTCCATCAAAGTTTCATGTAGTTTCACACCCCAAAAACTAAACATGACAAGTATTTTGGGACATGGGGAGTAATTTTCTTCATAGTACCAAACTCGAAAAAACAAGATACTTTAGGTGTTTTTTTTACAATCAACTCTAAATTACAATTCATATATGCTCAGACTATATGGCCTTAAGCAAGCATCTAGACAATGGAATGCCAAGTTGTGTGAAGCACTGGTCAAACTTCGAGTTCAGACAAAGTGAGTATGACCACTCACTGTTTATCAGAAAGACACCAGAAGGGACAACTATTATACTTATCTATGTAGATGACATGCTGATAACAGGAGACAGTCTAAAAATAGTTGAAGAAACCAAAGGAAAACTGAAACAAGCATTTAAAATGAAAGATCTTGGTGAGCTGAGATATTTTCTAGGAATTGAATTTGCAAGGTCTGAACATGGAATATTGATGCATCAGAGGTATATTCTCCGGAACTCATCTCAGAAGCTGGACTCAGTGGTGCTAAGCCAGCAATAACACCACTAGATACTAATGCCAAGCTAACAACCAGACAATATGATGACTACAACTAAGGGTTCAACTAGTGAAATCAATGATCCTCTGACTGACAAAACAGGATACCAAGGATTTGATTGGGAAATTACATCACTTCACCATGACTAGGCCTGATATTGCATTTGGAGTACAGACTCTAACTCAGTTGCTACAACAACCAAAAAAATCTCACATGGAAGCAGACTTAAGGACCATAAGGTATGTGAAGAATCAACAGGGACAAGGCATGTCTAGGAAATCCAACTCTACAATCACAGCCTTTTGTGATTCAGACTGGGCATCCTGTCCTCATTCAAGAAAGTCTGTAACAGGCTACTTAGTGAAGTTGGGAGACTCGTTGATAACCTGGAAATCTAAGAATCAGTCAACAGTTTCAAAAAGCTCAGCAGAATCAGAATACAGAAGCATGGCTTCCACCGTGGCTGAACTGATATGGTTCTTAGGACTTCTGAAGAATTTGAGAGTTAAAGCAAAGGAACCTGTGAGCGTATATACTGATAGTAAAGCAGCAATGTAAATTGAAGCTAACCCTGTCTATCATGAAAGAACTAAATCTCAATACAATGAGATTGATTGCCATTTTATAAGGGGAAAAATAAACCAAGGTTGGTGTCAACTAGCTACATTCCTACAAAAAACATCCTAACCAAAGGACTCAGCAGGGTTCAACATCACTACTTGAGTTCCAAGCTAAGAGTGTTTGATATTTTCTCACTACCTAGATTGAGGCGAGTATTGAGAAGAAGGATCAAGTAGTAACAAATGTAGACTAAATGGAAGAACTGTCTAATTCTATCTCTCAGATTGTTAGTATTAGTTATTAACCATAATTAAGATAGTTAGTTAGTTATAACTGATCACTCGATTAGTTAGTCTATATAAAAGGCCTGATTTGTACTCATTGAGAGGCTAAAACTTCTAATAAGATTTTACTCTTCTTCTTCCTTCTCACCTCTGTTTCATCTCTTAATAACTACATGAAATAACTGCATGAAGGTGATCTATGTAGAGAAATTTAGATTATAAGCATAAAAGCTATGAAATTCGAAATCCAGCATAGCTTTTATCAATTAACTCTAATAACAATTCATATATGCTCATAACAGAAATTTGAAAGAAAAAACAAACACAAACCTAACAGTAGCAAGGTAACGAAGAACACGCCGTTCACGGTCAGAAAGTTTAGCATCGGAGGCCTCAATATCATAAACTCCAATAAAAGCATCACACATATGCTCCGGCGCGATGATTTTCAAATCCAATCGCTCACTATGCTCGAACGAACGAATGCAACTATCAGTCGAACTATAAACAACGCCATTGGATTCAAATTTAAGGCCCGGGATGTCAATGAGGTTAAACCAAAGAACTTTTTTGACGTTTGGACAAAGTTGAAGGCCTTGAGTGGAAATTGAAGGTTGTAACTTTGGCCATAGCTTGGAGAGATGGAGACCGGAATCGCCATTGGAGCAAATTTCTTCAAGCGCTGAGTAAACGAGTGTATCCATTAGAGAGGAAAATTCATTAGTGGGAAGTTAAATCGAAAAAGGTTAAATAAAAAAGGAAAATCGAGTTATTTGGGAGAATTGGGGATTATAAATTTTTTATTTTTTCATCCAGGCAGTCCGTATGCACTTCCTATTTACCTCGTAATCTGTGTGAGCTCATGACTCACTATATAACTTGCTACTACTATTACGTTTTTGATATTTTAAATAAATTATTTAGATATTTAAAAATTACTATAAATTGCAATTTTTTGGCATATCAATATAAATAAAAAATACATCGTAAAATGTTAATCAAAGTTCAGTGACCGGGGATAGGTTGAGAAGAAGACAATGAATGAAATGGTTTGAAAGTTGCTATAGAAGATCGAATGAGTCGTAGTGAAGCTAGTCCATTAAGTAGATAGATCATATGTGCGTACGTTATTTATAATAAGAAAAAAAATGGCTCCAAGTAGCGAAAGGGAGTAGCAAAGGAGAAATTCGTTAGGAGAGAAGACCAAAATTCCCTTGTTTGATTCTAAAAAAAGAAATCGTGATAATTAAAAATGAACGGAAGTAATATCTTTTAACTTTCAAAACAATTGTGACAATTATTTTGTAAGTATTTAAAATCAAGTGTGAACATCATTCTGATTCATCAAAAAAAGGTACCAAGGAGGTACTTGTAAAGTACAAAAAAAAATACATAGGATAATTGTTATATATACAAGTATACAACTCCTACAAATCTATGAAATTCAAAAAGTGAATCAGATTTTTGCAACAAAGTTGTTTGTGGAGATACTTTTATTTGAAATTATTCGCCGAATTGATACAATCTACCTAGAATATGGATAGGCAATTTAGGAATGAACAGAGTTATAGAGACCGAAAGCATCATAAATAGTTTATCACGAATGAGTAACTTTTTTTTATTTGGTCTTTGGTACCTACATTGGTGCCGATTAATTTAAATTTGTATTAGGACTCCGTTCGATAGGAAGCGCTCCTTACCAAGGATATTCTATACCCAAGGCTCGGATCTGAGACCTTTGACTAAGGGTAGATCAACCTCATTCACTTTGCACTACTCATTGCTTCTTAGAAAATTGTTGAATGAATAACTTCAAATTGAAATTAGAACCGGATTCTAATTTCATTTTTTTTTTTGTAGAAAATTGCTATGGCATTTTAGAATTAAGGTAATGATCAAGTTATATTTTAATAAGTTTACAAAAACTATAAAACAAAGTCAAAAGGTTGTTTTCTAGATGAGTTTAGGTATATTAGTTTGTCGTATCCATGTTGGTTTTTCCAACAATAATGCATGTTTGAAGGACCTAAATTCTAACACGATTGAATTGTCGCTTGTTGAAGGATCTGAGCAACGTGGATTAAAACAAGAGTAATGGAAGAATTTGAGAAGTACAAAGATCAACTATCTTTTGCTTAATGTTATGTTTCACCTTGTTGAAAAACTAATAAACCAGATCTAGCTCATTATATATACTCCTATCCCAATAGGATGACAAAAGACTGTCTTTGTTCGATTTTCACAATTCTTCTATGATGGATTGCAAAAAGACCCTTAAGAAAATCAATCAAAAGACCTACACGAGGTAAGTTAAAATAATAGATAAAAAAAAATTAATCATTTATTTATTAAAAACTAGATTATAAGACTAAACTTTTATAGATCATTATATGTTTTCTACATAATTCAATTTTTTTTAAAAATATTTTGTATCTATTTATCTTCTGCTTATTACAGTACATTTGGAGGATCAAGGATCATGTTTCCACGGATGAAACGTTATATATGGTTTGACACCTCATGACAAAATAATTGTTGGTATGCAAACTAACCTTTTTTTTAATTATTATTTTATTGGCACTACTTTATATGACACATTTATTATTTGGAGAGTCAAATAAAATAAAATGATTATTGCGATTTTTTGTAACATTTTAAAATTTAATTTGTTAACTATTTTGACTTAAAATTTTTTCTTCATGGACGACTTGGTATGATATGAGCTAGAAACGACTTAAATGGAATATGATTCCAAGTTGATAGAGGAGTTTAAACTACGGGTGTGCAAAAATTGAATTGACCGATAAATCGAACCGAAAAATGTGTTGTTGATTTATTGCTACTGGGTTATTGGGTTAACGATTTCTTAATGGTTTTATAAAAAAAATTATCGGGTTATCGGTTCGGTATTGGTTTTCAATATTAGGTAATTGGGTAAACCGATAACCCATAAAGAGTTAAGACTATAGTAATTTAATACTTTTACATATACATACATATTAATAAATATTAATCTCAACATCTTAATAGTTATGTCTTTGTCATTTAGCTATCAATTCATACTTCGCCATGACTTTGAGTTCATAACTTTACAGTACACATATCGTCAAAACCTAAAGTAATAATCATATTCCTCTTTATTTCTCTTTGTGTTACACATGTATAGTTCTTTTCATGTTTGTTATTATTATTTCTATTTTATGAGCTTTTGTAAAGTTACATTATTTTCTTGTCTTGTCTTGTCATGTCAAATTTATTAGAGAAGTCATATATTTGTTTTATAAGCATATTCTTATTGGCTAAACCGAAAACCAAACCGTTAAGGAACAAAATTGATAAACCGAAAACCGATAAAAAAATTATCTTATTGGTTTAGCGTATTTAAAAATAGAAAACCGATAAATCGTATCGATAATTCATAAAATCGAACCGAACCGACCAATGCACACCCTTGGTTTAAACATTAATAATAAGTTAAATAATTTTATAAATCCTAAATTATTTAGGATTTGGAAATTATTTTTCTATTTCTAGCCAAATTGATGATCCACAATATTTTTGAGACAGGAATTAGGCGATTTACTCATTTATGATTTTATTAATGTTAATTCTTATTTAAATATATTTTTATATTTAAAATATATAATATAATGTAAATTTGAAATTATAAAGAATGTGACAGATTAAGCAAAAGTTCATTTTTATTTAGTTCCCTTAATATACCCAAGACTCGAATTTGAGACGTCTCATCAACGGTAGAGCAACCTCATTCGCTTTGCACTACTCACTGTTTCTTAGAAAATTGTTGAATGAATAACTTCAATCTTAAATTAGAACCGGATTCTAATTTCATTTTTTTTTGTAGAAAATTGCTATGGCATTTTAGAATTATTTTGGTGAAATGATTTGATGACTCCTATACTTGTATGGGTTTGTATTATGGACTCTTCTACTTAATCATTTATCAATTGAGCCCTTAAACTCATTAAAACACAATATATCAAACCCTTTTGACTATTGACCATGCTTATGTGTCATTAGAATGAATGAGTTGGCGAGAGAGTGTGGCCACACGCATGTAAAGGCAAGTAAAGAACATATTTAAATTTTAAAAATATAAAATAATAATTTTTTTAAAAAAAACGCCTTCATCTTTCCCTCACCTCACCTTCTTTAGTCATCCCCCACTCCTACCCCTATCCCCGTCCCAACCTTTCTTTTCAGCCCACCTGTCACCCTAATCCCCCTTTTCAGCCATCCCTCACCCCCCATATTTGCTCTTGATGCATAAACAATGGAATTCGGTAATCGGATGGGTATTGTTAATCTAGGAACAGTAGTTCGAAAAAGAGGATGGCTAAAACAGGGGAGTTTCGAGTGTTTAGCTTTGAGAGAGAAATAGTAGAAAGGAGAAGAGAATTCTTATTATGTAAATCAATGAATGTCACTATTACACTTCAGATCTTTATATGCTATTACAACACAATTTTCTACTATTTCATTAGGCGGGAGTTGTGTAACTAACTGGTTTAACAATATAACTAACTATTTAAATGATAGTTTTAACCAATTTGTCAGCTCAACAATCTGTTCATTAGTTTTGTATCAATACCCCTAGTTGAAGATCACACTTGACCTTAAGTGTGGAAAGAAGGAAATCAATATTGAAGCTCAGTAAGATACTCACAAGTAGCTTGAGAGATGTCAATATCAGTCCACTTCACAAGAACCTGACAAAAAGTTTTGTTTCCTCTCTTCACCAACCTCCTTTCAAGAATAAGCTCCGACAAAGGACAATAAGGACTTGAAAGGTGCAACACAGGAGGATGATTGAGAAGAATGTAGGGTGTATCCTAATATCAACAGGCATAAGCAACTTGTAGGCCACTGCACCAACCTTAGCTTCCACAAGATAGGGCCCAAAGTACCTCGCAGCTAATTTGTTGAAAGGTCTGGCACTTACAGATACCTACCTATAAGGCTGAAGCTTTAAGTATACCCACTCACCAACTTGGAAACTTCTTTAANTAATTTTTTTAAAAAAAACGCCTTCATCTTTCCCTCACCTCACCTTCTTTAGTCATCCCCCACTCCTACCCCTATCCCCGTCCCAACCTTTCTTTTCAGCCCACCTGTCACCCTAATCCCCCTTTTCAGCCATCCCTCACCCCCCATATTTGCTCTTGATGCATAAACAATGGAATTCGGTAATCGGATGGGTATTGTTAATCTAGGAACAGTAGTTCGAAAAAGAGGATGGCTAAAACAGGGGAGTTCCGAATGTTTAACTTTGAGAGAGAAATAGTAGAAAGGAGAAGAAAATTCTTATTATGTCAATCAATGAATGTCACTATTACACTTAAGATCTTTATATGCTATTACAACACAATTTTCTACTATTCCATTAGGCGGGAGTTGTGTAACTAACTGGTATAACAATATAACTAACTATCTAAATGATAGTTTTAACCAACTTGTCAACTCAGCAATCTGTTCATTAGTTTTGTATCAATACCCCTCGTTGAAGATCACACTTGACCTCAAGTGTGGAGAGAAGGAAATCGATATTGAAGCTCAGTAAGATACTCACAAGTAGCTTGAGAGACGTCAATATCAGTCCACTTCACAAGAACCTGACAAATAATTTTGTTTCCTCTCTTCACCAACCTCCTTTCAAGAATAAGCTCCGACAAAGGACAATAAGGACTTGAAAGGTGAAGCACAGGAAGATGATTGAGAAGAATGTAGGGTGTATCCTAACATCAACAATCATAAGCAACTTATAGGCCACTGCACCAACTTTAGCTTCCACAAGATAGGGCCTAAAGTACCTCGCAGCTAATTTGTTGAAAGGTCTGGCACTTACAGATACCTACCTAAAAGGCTGAAGCTTTAAGTATACCCACTCACCAACTTGGAAACTCCTTTAAGACCTATGTTTATCAGCCATGTCCTTCATCCTTTGTTGAGCTCTACCAATGTGAAATTTGAGCAACTGTAGAATAGCTTCCCTAGCAGCCAAGGACCTATCTACCATTTCATTAGCAGTTTCACCCACTATATAAGGCAAATGAATATGAGGTTTCTGACCATACAATACCTCATACGGAGTACATTTGATAGAAGTGTAGTAAGTGGTATTGTACCACCATTCTGCTAACGGTAAATATGAAGACCATTCTGTAGGCCTGTCTGAACAAAAACACCTCAAGTAAGTTTCCAAGGTTCTATTCAAGACCTCTATTTGACCATCTGTTTGAGGATGGTAAGCAGTAGACCTCTGCAGCTGAACCCCTTAAATTGTAAATAACTCCTGCTAGAAATCACTAAGAAAAATAGGATCTCTATCACTGGTAATTGTGGCAGGCATCCCATGAAGGTTAAAGACATTATCTATGAAGCATTTAGCAACTGATTGTGTAGTATATGGATGTTGTAAACTCAAGAAATGTCCAGACTTGCTCAACCTGTCGACCACTACTTGAATCATATATTTGCCTTGAGACTTAGGGAGCCCTTCAATAAAATCTAAGCAGATGTCAGTCCATATTCCTTCAGGAACTGGTAATGGTTGTAATAAGCCTGGATAAGCAGAGGCGTCATACTTATGCCTTTGGTAAATGTCACACATGCTAATGTAATCCCTGGTATCTGAAATGAGGGATTTCTAGTAAAATAATAATTGCAGCCTCTTGATTGTAGCATCCATTCCAGAATGACTTGCCTGGGTAGAATCATGCCATAACTTGATGATGTTTTTTCTTAACAAAGGATCATTACCTACTACTAATCTCCCTTTCCATCTCAACTGATCATTAGTCCAAGTAAAGGACTTACAAGGACGTTCTTGCAACTTAACAATCAACTCTTGCAGATTAGCATCAGCGGACCAGGTGCCTTTAATTTGTTAATAAAGTGAGTCATTAGGAGTTAACAAGGAAATGCCCAGTAATTCAGCATCAGGTTTTCTTGATAAAACATCAGCAACCTTATTTTCAACCCTTTTTTTGTATTCAATAGAGAAGTCAAATGCCATAAGCTTAAAGATCCCAACTACTTGAAAATCAGTATGAATTTTCTACTCTAGCAAGTACTTTAATGCCTTCTGATCAGTTTTGACAATAATTGGTCTACCTAGTAGGTAGTGAGACCATTTAGTCACTGCAAAAATGAGAGCTAGCAGTTCTCAATCATAAACAGACATAGCTTGATGTTTTGGGGCTAATGATTTACTGATGTAGGCAATTGGATGTCCTTGTTGCATCAATACAACTCCAATTCCTTTTCCACTAGCATTAGTTTCCACCAAGAAGGGCTTACAGTAGTCAGGCATAGCCAAAACAAGTGTAGAGATCAATGCTTGTTTCAGCTGTTCAAAAGCCAAAGTTGCCTCTTCCTTCCATAAAAATGCATTAGTTTCCACCAAGAAGGGCTTACAGTAGTCAGGCATAGCCAAAACAGTGCAGAGATCAATGTTTGTTTCAGTTGTTCAAAAGCCAAAGTTGCCTTTACTGATGTAGGCAATTGGATGTCCCTATTGCATTAATACAACTCCAATTCCTTTTCCACTAGCATCAGTTTCCACCAAGAAGGGCTTAAAGTAGTCAGGCATAGCCAAAACATGTGCATAGATCAATGCTTGTTTCAGCTGTTCAAAAGTCAAAGTTGTCTCTTTCTTCCATAAACATGCATCTTTTTTCAACAATTCATGTAGAGATTTACTGACAGAACTAAATCATTTGATAAACCTTCTATAATACCTAGCCAACCCCAAAAATCCTCTAAATTGCTTAAGATTAGTAGGGATGGGACATTGTTGAACAACCTCAATTTTCCTAGGGTTAGTAGATACCCATTCAACAATGATAAAATGTCCCAAATACTCCACTCTGTGGACACCAAAAGCACACTTTGATTGCTTAGCACACAACTGGAATTGCTTCATTAGATCAAACACAGACCTGATATGAACAATATGATCTCTCATACTTTTACTGTAAATCAATATGTTATAAAAAAAAAAACCAAGACTGATTTCCTCAATAATGGTTTGAAAACAACATTCATAAGGCTTTGGAAAGGGGAGGGTGCATTAGTTAAGCCAAACGACATAACTAAAAACTCATAGTGACCCTCATGAGTTTTAAAAGTTGTTTTATGTGTGTCTCCACTAGCCATTCTCAACTGGTGATACACTGCCCTGAGGTCTATTTTGGAGAATACTACAGCTCCACCCAACTCATCCAGAAGATCTTTAATTATGGGTATAGGAAACTTGTCCTTAATAGTCAATTGATTTAATGCTCTATAATCCACACAAAGCCTCCAACTCCCATCTTTCTTTCCCACCAAGACTACATGAGATGCATACGGACTGGTACTTTGTTGAACGATTCCTTGATCTAACATCTCTTGAACCAATTTTTCAATAATGTCCTTCTTAACACCTGGATACCTATAAGGTCTCTTGTTTACAGGGTTGGTATACTCCAAGAGGGGTATCCTATGATCAAATGGTCCTCTATGTGGAGGTAATGTAGTAGGAATTGCAAATATGCTAGCAAACTGATCATATAAGACATACATCTCTAGTGATACAACCATGCCTTGATCAACCTGAATATTGTGGCAACTGAGTACTTTACTACCCTCTTGTAGCAATGACATCATGAAGAACTGAGCGTCTTCATCATCTATCTTGTTCAAGGTCCTTGCCTTAGTTGCCTTAAACTGACTACTAGCACCTCTTAGCACATGTTTTTTTGCCCTGATACATAAACTCAATGGTCCTATTGCTGAAGTCAAATAAAATTCTGCCCAAGGTGTTCAACCACTGAACCCCCAATATAATATCAACATTTCCCAGAGGTAAAAGCAAGAAATCTGAAGCAAACGTTATTCCCTGTAAGAGCCACTGAAGATTTTTATATATAGAGGCAGTTTGCACTTTTCTTCCATTCGCTACACTAATTGACTGCTCCAAGATAGGATTAGGCTTACAACCTACTTTTGGCCACTTCTTGGTCAATGAAGTTATGGGTGCTTCCTGTAACAATCAGTACTTGTAAGGGCCTTTTTTCATGATAACCAGTTACCCTTATCGTCTGATAGCCAGTAACTCCTGTAAATGCTTGAAAGGATATGGTCATGAATTCCTTTGTCTCCTCCCTGACCTCTTGCTCTAACTCCACTAATTTAGATTCTTCCTCATCTTCAATTACATCCACTAGAAAGATTTGTTTCTTGGCTTTACAGATGTGGCCAACCATGTAACTTTCATCACAAGAAAAACATAACCCTTTAGCCCTTTTTTCATCCATTTATGCTACAGTTAACCCCCTTTCAGGGTTATTTCCATTGAAATTGTTAACTATACTCCCATTTGATTCAAAAGGCTTCCTGAATATGGGGTTTGATATGAAAGACATTTGAAAAATTTGAGGTTTAAAAGTGGTTGGAGTAGATAGAATGGAATGTTGGGGTTTGTTATTAGTCTTCAAACCCCAAGACTGAGCATGAGCTTCAAAGACACCTTCCTGCAATCTAGCAATTTTATAGGCTTGCATCAACGTCCTTGGATTCTGAATTCTTATAGATTTGTTTAATTGTGGCTTCAACCCCCCTGAAAATCAACTGACAGATTCACCCAGTCAGTAGTCTATCAAATTCAGCCTGGTATTCCTTAACAGTGCTAGTTTGTTGCAGATTCTTGAGCTCCTCCATTGGTTCTTCAAACCCTTCCCCAAACCTCTCACTCAAGGCTAGCACATATTCTGTCCATGTAGGGTCCAGAACCGGATTCCTAGACTTTACATAGGACCTATGCCAAGCAATGACTTCCCCTTCTAAATGGATGGAAGTTACCCTTACCCTTTGATAAAAATGAACTTCATCCATAACAAAGAATTGGTCTACTTTATACAACCAAGTTCGCAAATCAAATCCAGAAAATTTAGGAAATTCCAATCATGAATATCGAGTTTAGAAATTACTAGTATGAGGAACTCCATTAGGCATTTCTCTGGGTCGATTCTCATGTGGGCATTCTATCGAACACGTTCTAGCATTTGAAGATTCTACTTTATCAGGTTCTTGTTCTCTTCCTCGAGTACTCATGTATCCAATCACCTCTTTGATTTCAAACAACTCTTTATCTGTTTGCGTATTATGATCGTTAATACTAGTCATACCTTCTATCACTTTCTACAATTGATCTTGAATTTGCAGAAGTCTAGCATCCATATCTTCCATGGGTCTTTCTTGATTCTTGCTTCTGGTCATAGCCGTGTTAAGAATAGCCTTGCTCTGATACCAATTGATGCACAGACAATGGAATTCGGTAATTGGATGGGTATTGGTAATCTAGGAACAATAGTTCGAAGAAGATGATGGCTAAAACAGGGGAGTTCTGAGTGTTTATCTTTGACAGAGAAATAGTAGAACGGAGAAGAGAATTCTTATTATGTCAATCAATAATAATAAAGAAGGTGAGAGAAATAAGAATTTACTTTAAAGAATTATTTTACCTTTTATTTAATTTTTTGATTAATAATTTATAAAAATAGTTCATAAAGATAATTATGACGTGTTATTAATTTATGTGACATGGATTTGACATGTCATCTATTTAAGGGAGAGTGGGCTACACACATGATAGAAGGGGTTTAAAAATCATCTTTTGATCGAGTTTAAGGGTTTAGTTGATAAAGAGTTAAGTAGAAGGATCCATAATACAAACACATACAAGTACAATGGTCCATTAGATTATTTCGCCTTAAGGTAATGATCAAGTTATATTTTAATAAGCTTACAAAAACTATAAAACAAAGTGAAAAGGTTGCTTTGTAGATGAATTTAGGTATATTAGTTTGTCGATCCATGTTGGATTTTCAAAAAATAATGCATGTTTGAAAGATCTGAATTCTAACACGATTGAATTGTTTGTTTGTTGAAGGATTCGAGCAACATAGATTGAAAAAAGAATAGAGGAAGAATTTGAAAAGTTAAAAAGATCAACTATCTTTTGTTTTATGTCATGTTTCACTTTATTGAAAAACTACTGAACCAAATCTAGCTCATTAAATATACTCCATCTCTCCCAATATGATGAAAAAGACTGCGCCTTTGTTCAATTTCCACAATTCTTCTATGATGGATTGCAAAAAGATCTTTATAAAAATGTTATATTCTATGTGTTTTAATGATCCTCACAAATACAAGGACCCGGTCCCTAGCAGAGTGCTCTCATCCAGATTCAAATGGGGTAGGGTACAACTGTAAAGTTGTCATGTCAGGTGGTAGGTGAAAAGTGCAGTGTACTGCACTAATAGGAAGAGCGGATGAGACTGTCTATTTTAGTGGCTCACNTAACTCAAAGGGCTTTCCATGGATATATTATGGCCACCCAAATAATTTGTGTGCTAGGAGATATGACCCTCCAAAGTAGACCCTCGAAAAAGGCTTCACTTGGAAATTTCGAATTTTGATACGGTTGCTCTAAAATTTGGGTTAGACCCATTTCCCACTCAATTTGACCCCCTAAACAAGAATATGAAGTCGGATTTTCGAAAAACGAAACGGATCTTTTAGTATACCGCTAAACAAGTTTCCGGTAACTTCCGAAGCACATTTTTAAGAACTTTTTGGGTCAAATTCAAATATAATCATTTCATTAAGTTCTCGACTCCAAACTCACATGTGAGGCTCTAGTTTCACTCTATCATTTTCCGAGTCGTTACATCTATCTTGTTCAAGGTCCTTGCCTTAGTTGCCTTAAATTGACTACTAATACCTCTTAGCATATGTTTTTTTGCCCTGATACATAAACTCAATGGTCCTATTGCTGAAGTCAAATAAAATTCTGCCCAAGGTGTTCAACCACTGAACCCCCAATACAATATCAATATTTCCCAGAGGTAAAAGCAAGAAATCTGAAAAAAAACGTTGTTCCCTGTAAAAGCCACTGAAGATTTTTACATATAGAGGCAGTCTGCACTTTTCTTCCATCTGCTACACTAATTGACTGCTCCAAGAATGGATTAGGCTTATAACCTAACTTTTTGGCCACTTTTTGGTCAATGAAGTTATGGGTACTTCCTGTAACAATCAGTACTTGTAAGGGCCTTTTTTCATGATAACCAGTTACCCTTATCGTCTGATAGCCAGTAACTCCTGTAAATGATTGCAAGGATATGGTCATGAATTCATTTGTCTCCTCCCTGACCTCTTGCTCTAACTCTACCAATTCAGATTTTGCCTCATCTTCAATTACATCCACCAGAAAGATTTGTTTCTTTGCTTTACAGATGTGGCCAACCATGTACTTTTCATCACAAGAAAAACATAACCCTTTAGCCCTTTTTTCATCCATTTATGCTACTATTAACCCCCTTCCAGGGTTGTTTCCATTGAAATTGTTAACTATACTCCCATTTGATTCAAAAAGCTTCCTGAATATGGGGTTTGATATGAAAGACATTTGAAAAATTTGAGGTTTAAAAGTGGTTGGAGTAGATAGAATGGAATGTTGGGGTTTGTTATTAGTCTTCAAACGCCAAGACTGAGCATGAGCTTCAAAGACACCTTTCTGCAATCTAGCAATTTTATAGGCTTGCATCAACGTTCTTGGATTCTGAATTCTTACAGATTTGTTTAACTGTGGCTTCAACCCTTCTAAAAAACAACTGACAGATTCACCCAGTCAGTAGTCTATCAAATTTAGCCTGGTATTCCTTAACAATGCTAGTTTACTGCAGATTCTTGAGCTCCTCCATTGGGTCTTCAAACCCTTCCCCAAACCTCTCACTCAAGGCTAGCTCATATTCAGTCCATGTAGGTTCCAGAACCGGATTCCTAGACCTTACATAGGACCTATGCCAAGCAATGACTTCCCCTTATAAATGGATGGAAGTTACCCTTACCCTTTGATCAAAAGGAACTTCATCCATAACAAAGAATTGGTCTACTTTATACAACCAAGTTCGCAAATCAAATCCAAAAAAATTAGGAAATTCCAATCATGAATATCGAGTTTAGAAATTACGAGTAGGAGGAACTCCATTATGCATTTCTCTGGGTCGATTCTCATGTGGGCATTCTATTGAACACGTTCTAGCATTTGAAGATTCTACTTTATCATGTTCTTGTTCTCTTCCTCGAGTACTCATGTATCCAATCACCTCTTTGATTTTAAACAACTCTTTATCTGTTTGCGTATGATGATCGTTACTACTAGTCATACCTTCTATCACTATCTGCAATTGATCCTGAATTTGCAGAAGTCTAGCATCCATATCTTCCGTGGGTCTTTCTTGATTCTTGCTTCTGGCCATAGCCGTGTTAAGAATAGCCTTGCTCTGATACCAATTGATGCACATACAATGGAATTCAGTAATTGGATGGGTATTGTTAATCTAGGAACAATAGTTCGAAAAAGATGATGGCTAAAACAGGGGAGTTCTGAGTGTTTATCTTTGACAGAGAAATAGTAGAAAGGAGAAGAGAATTCTTGTTATGTCAATCAATGAATGGTGCTATTACACTTGAGATCTTTATATGCTATTACAACACAATTCTATACTATTCCATTAGGCGGGAGTTGTGTAACTAACTGGTTTAACAATATAACTAACTATCTGAATGATAGTTTTAACCAACTTGTCAGCTCAGCAATCTGTTCATTGGTCTTATATCAGCCCTAACCCCCTTTTTCAGCCATCCCTAACCCCCTCTTTCAGGCTTCAACTATCCCCTCTCCATTTTTGCCTCAATTCCCCTTTTTAGTCACCCCCACCCCATTAGTAGATCCGGTTTTTTATTTATTTTTTCATTTTATAAATTTCCATTTTAGTTTCACCAGATACCATCATTAAAGAGTAAAATTTTGAGATACAAAAGGCTTACAAGTTACAAAGGAAGAAAAAGAAAAGGAAACAAAGGAAGATTAATTTAGATCTAATTTAAGATTCAAGATTTTCTTTTCAAGACTTTCATTTTCAATGTCCCTCTTTTTTTGTATGAAGACAAGTTTAAATAGAAGAAACCCCTTTTTTTTTTTTTATGAAGACAAGTTTAAATGGAAGAAAAAGATACAATGAGGGTGTAAGTGGTGGTGGTGGTGGTTTTTGGTCGGAAGAGGTGGACGGAAGTTGGAGGAAGGTGAGAGAAAAAAGAATTTACTTTAAAGAATTATTTTACCTTTTATTTAATAGTTTGATTAATAATTTATAAAAATAGTTAATAAAGATAATTATGACGTGTTATTAATTTATGTGACATGGATTTGACATGTCATCTATTTAAGGGAGAGTGGGCTACACACATGATAAAAGGGGTTTAAAAATCATTTTTTGATCGAGTTTAAGGGTTTAGTTGATAAAAAGTTAAGTAGAAGGATCCACAATACAAACGCATACAAGTACAATGGTCCATTAGATTATTTCGCCTTAAGGTAATGATCAAGTTATATTTTAATAAGTTTACAAAAACTATAAAACAAAGTGAAAAGGTTGCTTTCTAGATGAATTTAGGTATATTAGTTTGTTGTATCCATGTTGGATTTTCAAAAAATAATGCATGTTTGAAAGATCTGAATTCTAACACGATTGAATTGTTTGTTTGTTGAAGGATTCGAGCAACATAGATTGAAAAAAGAATAGAGGAAGAATTTGAAAAGTTAAAAAGATCAACTATCTTTTGTTTTATGTCATGTTTCACTTTATTGAAAAACTACTGAACCAAATCTAGCTCATTAAATATACTCCATCTCTCCCAATATGATGAAAAAGACTGCGCCTTTGTTCAATTTCCACAATTCTTCTATGATGGATTGCAAAAAGATCTTTATAAAAATGTTATATTCTATGTGTTTTAATGATCCTCACAAATACAAGGACCCGGTCCCTAGCAGAGTGCTCTCATCCAGATTCAAATGGGGTAGGGTACAACTGTAAAGTTGTCATGTCAGGTGGTAGGTGAAAAGTGCAGTGTACTGCACTAATAGGAAGAGCGGATGAGACTGTCTATTTTAGTGGCTCACAATTGCAGGGACCCGATCCCTGGCAGAGTTCTCTCGTCCAATTTACAATGGTGTACAACTGTATAGTTGTCCTGTCAGAGGTTAGTGAGGCGTCAACGTACTACACTAATCAGAATGGACGAGGTTGTTTGTCCAATAGTCAATAACTCTTTATGGTTGATTTAATCAACATGACAAACTACAAAATAAATCATTCATTCAAAAGGAGAGAGAGTCAGCAAGTCTTCTCAAGAACTCACTAAGAAAAGTTTGCAAGGGACCTGGTCCCTACAAGACTGTGTATGTAAAAAGGACGACAAGATAGTTGTCAGAAAAGCTGTCACCTCTGATGTGGTAGGTGCACGTCCTTCCAGAGAAGCAAGCTCTCAGCCAATGTGAGGTATCAAGCAGTTTGTCTTCATTTGATATAATCTCTTAACACAAAACACAAATTCAAGATTTGGCAAACAAAAACTTGTATTTTCTCTAAAAATTCATAAGTTTGAAAAGAGAAGGTCATCTTCAAGGAATAACGCTACTCAACTCAACAACGGGACCTGATAGAGTGAAGAAGAGTCTTTGTTGTATTTTGAATTTTGTGTCTTATGTGCTTACATTGTAAATCTGCTCCTAAGTTATAAAAGATAGTAGATCATTTGCTCGTCTAAATATTTAGTTTGAGTCGTATTAACTAGAGTTAATTAGTCGAATCTTCTAAGTTTTGGTCAAGCCTTTTACACCATTGTTTTGGTGTTCTATTGGGTAAAGTTGCCTAGGAGTGTCAACTAGAGTTAGTTGATGTGTGGTGCAGCAGAGTTGCTGCTCGTTTAAGCTCTTTTCTTAGAGATCGGAGTTGGTGGCTAGAGTTAGCCTTGGGGTTTCTTAAAGTCTAGATCAACTAGAGTTAGTTGGTTTAGTGGGCAATAAGATTATTGTTTTGGCTTGTTTAAGTAATATGAGTATTACTAAGTGTGATATTAGGGTGTTAATATCACCGTTGTGGTTGCAAACTGTGTTTCGCTTTTGCTTGAGAAGATTAGTGAAAACAGTTTGAAAATCCTATGTGACAGGTCGTGGTTTTACTCCCTTGAGCAAGGAGGTTTCCACGTAAAACTCTTGTGCCTGTTTTACATTGTGTTATTTATTTTCTGCACTTTAATTCTGTCGAGGGACCTAGTCCTGTGATCACTGGTGGACGCGTACATTCCAACAGAAATCAGTTAAAAATATTATACGCTGTAAATTAAAATAATAATAGAAATTAACTATTTATTTATTAAAAATTAGATTCCAAGACTAAACTTTCATAGATCATTATATGTTCTCTTCATAATTCATTTTTTTCTTAAAAGATAGTTTATCTTCTGATTATTATAGTACATTTGGGAAGATGAATTAGTGGTATTCAAGGGCAAATTTATCAAGGATCGCAATGTTTCTATTGACGAAAAGTTATGCAGTAAAACCTCAATAAATTAATATAGGTGACACCATGAAATTTTATTATTTTATAGAGATATTATTTAATCGCTAAATTAATATTTATTAATTTAAAGAATGGTTTGAGATTTAATGAAGGTTAATTTTGATTATATCAACATTATTGTATTTTATTAATTTATGTATCATATTTATTGATTTCACATAAAAAAAATATTATACATAAAGTACAACGAATACATCAAAATCATTGTATCTTACTAATTTACGTATCATATATATTGATTTCACATAAATATTAAATAATTGTCCATCCCATAATATTAAATATTGAAGCCATTTTTGGATATGATTTAAAGAAATTTCATATGTTGCTTATATAGTTTTTTTTTCTCATCATCATACATTGAATGCTAATTTTAATAAAAATACAATGAATAATAATTGATTTTTAAGAAATAATGAACATTATGTATTATTTTTGTAACATTCCGACTTTCCAAAACGTCTAAAATTACTCGTATCTCCATGGAAAGACAAGGAGGGTGGGTAATAAATTAAGAATTATGTGGTATGTCCTATTTTAAGTGTTCAAGTGTTGCATCTCAAGTTTTGAAGTTAGGTAAAAGGCAAAATAAAAGTTGGCGGAAGTTATCGTAAGTTCCTTCTTAAAGATTTCTCTTAAATTTGGGTCAAATGTGTTGGAGGTTTTCTTCCAATCTATAAAGATTTATGGGGCCCACAAACTATCGAATCGAAGGTCTACGAGTCTAGTTTCTAACGCATCAAACCATTTGTTCATACGACTTCAGAATAGAGAGATATTTACGTTTTCGTAGGACTGCGTAAGCAGGCACGTGAGGTGGGGCCCTAGGTCGGTGGAAAGTTACATATATCTTCTTCTTCGAACTTTTTCTTCATTTTTAAGCTAATAACCAGAGAAATGAGAGAAACCCATTTCTAGCATCAAGTGAAGTATAAATTTTCTCGACTTAAGTCCTTGACGAAAGTTGTTCTACGCGTTGGGCTCATCATCGTGGTATAATTTGTTTAATTGATTTCGTAGCATATCACACTTTAGTGTTGGGACAACAAGGGTTTGAATATATTTGAAGGTTTTGAGGCGTATTACAAACCTAAGATCGAGGTAAGACCCTTCTTTCATCGAATCTAGCTTTTATAAGCAGCAAATAGCAATTTGCGACGGAAATACATATCTTTTATCGTATTGTCATGGTATCTTTTATTTTGTGTGTTAATTATGGTCCTACCTTGTTGTAGTATCAAGGGAGTTATGAGTAAAAGTCGTTAGGCCACGTGAATTTAGCAAAAAAAAGGTATGTTAAGGCTATTCCCTACTTACGGCATGTTCCTTAATATACTTGATATACTTGTAGCAGTTATTGTTGATTATTGGCTGCTCGAGTTGATATAATCCTCCCTTGTCGGAATTCTTATTCAGTTTGTAGCGTCCTTATGTTGGACACGACTTAGAAGCTATTTGTACAGGTTGCTTATAACTAGATTGCTCGCTTTTAACGATTTGATTGTTATTATTGCCCCTTGGGGCAATTGTGGTTAGCTGCAGGAATGTGATTTATGCCTAGAAGGGCTATGTTCTGCTTATGGGGCTAAATGGATAACTAAAAGGGCTATATGTTGCCTACGGGGCTATATTGATGCCTAGAAGGGCTATGAGTTGCCTATAGGGCTATATTGATGCCTAAGAAGGCTATGGGCTTCCTACATGGCTATGTTGTTGCCTAAGAGGGCTATGGGTTGTCTATAAGCTATGTTGATACCTAAGAGAACTATGTGCTGCTATGGGGCTATATTAATGCCTAAGAGGGCTATGTGATTGCCTACAGGGCTAGGGGACTATCGATAGGGGTATATAGACTGATTGACACTTTCCGGGCTTATGGGGGCCTGAGTAGGTGGTCTTGTGTGCTGTTTGTACCTGCCGAGCTTATGGGGGCTCTGTTAGGTTGTTGTTTTATTATTTTTGATAAATTTAGATTTAGGAGCAGGTCAGTACACTTATTTTATCCTTGATTTATTTATCGGATTATTCCAGTATATTAGGATACTTGATCATAGCCTATTGTCTTTCATACTTGATCATAGCCTATTGTCTTTCATACTCTGTACATTATTTTGTACTGATGCCCCATTGCCTGGGGGCGCTGCATTCATGCATGCAGGTCCTGACAGATGACTAAGTAGACCTCCTCAACAGCAGGATTGACTTCTAACCAGTTGGCTAGCCTCTTTCCTCCGAAGCTGCCAGTGTTTGGAGGTTTGTTAGATTTTGTTGTACATAGTTTTATGGGTAGGTTAGGGCCCTGTCCCGCCAATCGTTAATACTTTTAAAGGCTTGTAGACTAGTGTGTGGGGTTTATAACTACGTTATGGCCATGCTGGCCTAGTTTGTTGGTTTGCTGAAGCTTGTTAGTTGTGTGATGCATTGTCTTGTTATATACATGCTTTCAGTTTTGGTATAGAGATCATGGTGGCCTTGACGGCCCAATCAGGACTTTTGTGCTAGTTGACAATTTTTTTATATGAACTCTTGGGAGTAGCTGTTTCTTTTGTAGATCTGTTGACAGGGGCCTTGCCGGCCGATAGCTTAGTTTTAAGCCGAGATATACTTGTTTGTTTTCTAATTGCATGTGACTGCCATGCGCTAGTAGCAAATGGTTCATCAGGGTCGGCTCGGGCCTGAGTTTTGGCATTAGGAGCAAGTTGCGCCCCTTGAGTTTGGGGCGTGACAACTTTACAATGAATGATTGAATTCTTGAATTTCTTTACAATGAATAGAGATAATTGTCCAACCCATAATAGAAATATTGAAGGACTACAAATTGTTGAATTGTTTTTCTTGCCACCCAACATGATATCCAAAATTCAACCTTGTGATACTGGGATAATAAGAGCTTTCAAGATGTATTATCATAACAGATTTTATCGTAAGATATTAGAAGGCTATGAAGTGGGACAAACTGATCCAACAAAGATTAATGTTTTGGATGCTATAAATTTTGCAATCCCTGCTTGGACAACAAATGTTCAGCAAGAGACAATAGCAAATTATTTTCGACACTGTAACATTAGTCTGGGGATGTAATCTTAGAGAATTTGAATGAATCCACTTGTGAAAACATCATTCATGAACTTGAGGTAATGATTGATGATCTCGGTTACCGCAATAAAATGGATGTCAATAACATGTTGGATTATCCGAGTGAAAGTGATACATGTTCAGAGGTCCAGACCTTAGAAGAAATTGTGGATATCATCGAAAAAACAATGTTGATGATGAAGTTGAAGATGATACTATATCTTTGGAACCAGTTACGCGTAAGGAAACACGTATCGCATCTAGAACTATTCACAATTTTATGGTGCAGTTAGAAAAGACAACACCGGAGCTCTTGGATGCTATAAGAAAAGTTAGAGATGAGCTTCAACTAGATTTAAATTTTAAGAAAAAATAGAACACAATAGAATCATATTTCACTAATTTGTCTTAGATATATTTGTACTTTAAAGAATTATTAATTTATGATATTAATGAGACCATATATCTTTATAGGGGTCTTCTGAAAATATATTATCTTATTATCTTATTATCTTATTGAACTTGATGATTTTTTTTTATTGGCCCAAGTCGAAATTGGAGGAAAATAATATTTTAGAGAAATTATTAATTTATAGAGGTTTTACTTGTATATGGCTTGTCATCACATGACAAAATCGTATGGAAACTAACCTTTTTCCAACATTTTTTTTCAAATAACTTTCATCATTTTCTATTATATATTGCCTCCCCGTATTTTTGTGAGATTACTTGTTTTCTTGGGTTTTTTTGGGTTCCTTCTCTTTAACTTGCAATATCTGGCTCTTATTAATCTCTTGGATTAGGTTTTAGTTGATTGATTTTCTCCTTGCCTTGTCGCAGAAGGAAGAAGTGCATCTTGTACTTGCATAGAAAAATTGGAAAACATTGAGGAATTGTCTATCATCACTCAAGCTAGGGATGGCAATAGGACGGGGCAAGGCGGATTTATATATATGCGGGTGCGGAGCGGGTCAATATTAAAATAATTTAGTTTTGTGCGGGTCCAGGGGCAAGAATTTCGTTTTTTTGTGTCATATTGTTAGCCTACAACTGAAGGCGGCTTGTTACAACGATTAACATATTATAAATAGTGTTAAATTTTTCATCAAGTTGATTATAAGAATAATAAATATATTTCAATTGACTTGACTTAGTCTCACGTACATAGTTGGTTGAATAAAGATAGCACAATCCTTTCAGTTTGTTAGTAATTGAGTGATAGTAGGAATTAGTGCTATCAAACTCTATTAAAAGGAGTTTAATTGCTGTAATTGTATAGAAGTAAATTTGAGCCTATTGAATAAATTCCTAGTCCTATTTTTAAGTTTTCTGTTTCTCCAATCACCCGCTCCATATATTGCCATTGCTACCTCAAGCCTTCCATGTAGTTATAAATTTATAAATCCTACCTCATTTAGGATTTGACAATTATAACTATGAAATCAAAACGTTTTGGACAAAAACAAGCATGATGGAGAGAAGGTGGAAAAATTACAGGGTTATTAGCGGTCATTCGGGGTGGGTACGATCAGTTGCGGTAGATGCTACTAATACTTGGTTCTGTACAGGTTCCGCGGATTGTAGTATCAAGATATGGGATTTAGCAAGTGGTAGGCTAAAGGTAACGTTGACAGGTCATGTTGAGCAAATAAGAGGTGTTGTTGCTAACAACAACAGCAACATGATCTTCTCTGCTGGAGATGATAGACAAGTGCAATGTTGGGACGTTGAACAAAATAAGGTGATTCATTCCTTTCATGGCCATCTGAGTGGCGTTTACTGCTTGTCTCTTCATCCCACAATGGACCACCTTCTGTTCACGGGATCTAGGGATTGTGCATGCAGAGTTTGGGATATCCGCACTAAAACTCACATTCATCTTCTTTCCGGACATGAAAACACTGTTTCCTCTGTTTTTACTCTTCCTCAACAGCTACTTGTGGTGACAGCTTCTCACGACTCAACCATAAAGTTGTGGGATATAAGATATGGTAAGACAATGGAAACACTCACTCATCACAACAGATCTGTACGTGCTATGGTTCAAAATTATTATTATTCCTCTTTTGCTTCTGCATCAACCGATGGCAACATAAAAAAATTCAACCTTCCCAACCCACAATTTTTACACAATATGCAACACACCACGACTATAATCAATGCAATGGCCGTCAATCATGAAGGTGTTATGGCTACCGGAGGTGACAATGGAAGCTTGTGGTTTTGGGATTGGACAAGCGGTCACAATTTTCAGCAAGCTCAAACAATGGGATCGTCTCAGTCTGAGGCTATATATGCTCTCACATATGACGTTACTGGTACAACACTTATTACTTGTGACTCTAACAAGACCATAAAGATGTGGAAACAAGATGAAATCGCTACAACAGAAACATGATTTTTTTTTTTCTTTTTAGTTGATCTTCAATTTTTATTCCAACTTTAATTTCTGTGTTGCAAAATTATTTTTTGTTCCTGCAATTTACTTTCCTTTATTGTTTAATTGTTCTAGGCTATTTGCCCGCCTTTTCTTTTCTAATACGTGAAGAAGCTTTATGTAATTAATCAGCATGGCCTCTTTACTTTTTACGGTAGACACGACTCTTCCAAATGGAAGACCTGTTCAATTCGAGTTGGAACTCTAAAAAATGTGTTCAATTTCAATTAAAATTCTTCGAAGCCTAGTTCACATATATAATTACGTGTTCAATTCGAATTGGGACTTTACAAGGTATCAAATTCAAACCATCTTAGTTCAAGAAATATGTCACAAATTAAAGAGAGAAACAAAATTATACCCGCATTACTCATTAATAAAATTCATATTTCTTTATATTTTAATTGTGATTTAGACGGCTTATATTACAATAAGTTTACAAAAAAAAACTTAAAAGAATTAGTCAAAAAAGTTGTTTTCTAGTCGAGTTCAGGTATACTAGTTCTATGAACATGGGTGATACGTTTGACCCCTATAATTACTTGAGCCGTCAAAATGGGCTTAGCCCATGGGGCCGGTCCAACCCAACCCAACCCAACTCGTTATTGAGGTAGAGTTGAGATATAATTTTTCATGCCCATTTTAAAGTAGGGCTTATAAGTCCGACCCATATAAGCTTTTGGCCCTTGAGGCTTGATCGGGGCAAGGTCGGGTCGGCCCATGGGCCAAAACATTTTGTTTAAGGGTAACTTACAATAATCTCATAGTATATAATCTAATTACTTAAATACACATTATGTTGTAATATTATGAATCTTACCCGATTTTGGTACGTTCAAATACATGTATCTCGAAATATATGGACTCAAAATTAGGTTAATCTATTTTAGATACACTCTATCCAAGTAGATTCACATGTATCTAAGATGCATAGACAAATCTCGCGCCCTCGCCTCCCTCCAATCTTAGTTGTTACTCTATTATTTCACTCGCGTATCTGGTATGCGAGATACATGCTAATTACACTAGACTTTTTGCTAGTGTTATTAAAACAACACCATTGTTTTGCAAATTTGATTTGAAAATCTTCTCATTTTCTTGATGTTATAGAATTATAAGTTTGAACAGAAAAAAAAATAAAAAACAGAAAAAAGGGCTAGCCCACCCCAGTCCTCGACCCTGGGTTGGATTGGGTTGAGCATTTTCAAGCCCTTCCGAATGAAGGACCAACCCACCCTAGCCCTTCAAATTCCTTGGCCTGCGAGGCTTGGGCTGGGTGGGACTAGGACGACCCTTTTTGACAGTTCTAATAATTACAGTAAATTAGTACACGTATTCGTGTGACGCGCAACTAATATTAACTATAACTAGGAAATGGATCCGCGCTTCGCTCGGTTAAAACATTCTTCATTAAAATTTATTAGAATAGAACTTTTCTTGTATTTTGATGTTATAGTATTTTATATAAATCTATTTTTAAGAGTATAAATGTCACGCCCCGAGCCTGTACCCTGGACGTGGCAGACACTCGGAGACTATTGCTGGCCCCAAGCGAACCCTTGGCCTGGCTACAGCTCAAGTAAAACATATAATAAAAAAGGAGGCAAGGAAACCAATCTTCGGTGGAAATCTGCCATCTTTCACTCAACAAAGTACAAATAGTGTCTTCCAGACTGCGTGTCCACAATCCATTCAAGATCACAACCAATTTTTACATGAGACAACTTTTAGGTTCTTCAAGATTTCTCATATTGAAAGACGACTNGGAAACCAATCTTCGGTGGAAATCTGCCATCTTTCACTCAACAAAGTACAAATAGTGTCTTCCAGACTGCGTGTCCACAATCCATTCAAGATCACAATAAGTTTTTACATGAGACAACTTTTAGGTTCTTCAAGATTTCTCGTATTGAAAGACAACTCAAAATTGTACTTCTTGTATGGTTTTTGTGTTAAAACTGAATAATCCAAAACTTCTGGTGGAGCACAAAAATATCAAATAAAACCAGAAGTATTTAACCATCAGAAAGTTATTTTGAAGTAACTAATCACTGTAATAATATATGTTGCCAGGGCTTGTACTTTGCAAGACCATCTGATTGTACCTCATATTCATGCCTCAAAGAGAGAGTAAGTATGAGGAACCTTATGTGAACAACCAGCCATGGAGAATTGTAATGTATTCATCTGCCTTTAACACAAACACATGATGCAGCAAGGAAAGAATCTGAAAATTGAAGAGATGTGGGATTCTATAGAAAAGAAAAAGGCATTTATGAAAAGTTCACGAGTGACAACAAACACTATTGTTGCAATATAAATTTATATGCTCGTATCATTATATTTCATAAGTTATGCCATAAAAAACATAACAAGTTATGTCAGCAACGTAGGTTTTTTTTAAAAAATAAAATTTGTGTTTAACTATTTTTACCTTCCATACTCTATAATGAGTATTTTAAGTTGAATTTGAACATGTTAAAATTGACAAATGAAGAATCATTATCCTCTAATTCTTTGAAAGTTATCATTTCTTTATTTGATTTTTTTTCTATATTTCCTAATTGACATATTAAACTTTTTATTCTTCGTCACTATGACTTTATATAATATATCAAATAAACAAAATATTTTAACATGATTTTATATGGATCAATTTTTGATACATACTTAATTAGCCTAAAAGATGGATTGAATTTGAATGGATTAAAATAAGTTCAATTACTAATAAATAGTCGAATCATTAAGCCAACCAAATTTAAGCGAATCATATTTTGATAGACTTATTTTGAAGTTCTTACTCTAAACCTCAGAATTCATAATTAAATATTTTCATAATAAGTTTTATTTACACAACAAAAGGGAAGAAAGTAAATTAAACAACACACAAAAGAGTTACTTTTAGAAAAATTATTAAGTTGTGATTTTGTTATATAATTGGTGGATTAATTAATTTTGGAGCAACTTTCACATATAGCAAACATAAAAGTCATATTTGTATGCTATAGCTATAGTTTGCATAATTGCGCTTCATAGCAAATTTTATGTTTGCTACGGAGCTTTTGATTTATATAATTCACTAGATACATCCAATTTTATACAAATTGTTTAGTTTTGTATAAATTCATTTATACATTGTAATTTGTATAATAAGATTTGTATTTGTATAATTATAAGTGTATAGGACGAAAATATATGTATTTGTATTTGTATATACATTTTTCTCTTGCTTTATACAAACACAAACGCATTTTATACATTTGTATACTGAATGGGTAATTGTATACCGAAAATGACTAATTGTATACCGAATCAGATGGTAAAAAAATGGGAAGTTTGCTGCGAATTACAAATAAAATAAACTATGGCTACAACATTTAATTTGAATTAACAGTTTACTATTTCATACAATTTTTCCTATTTGTTTACTTGATTCTAAGGTTTTTTCCTTAATTCAATTCCCCGAAAGATGAATCAACCATATCTTTTAAAATCAAACAAGTATATTTTATTTGACTTTGGATTTTTTAGTATTCTCAACTTTAAGTTATATCCTTATAATATTTCCCCTCTCCCCTCTAAAGTGATTTTTAGCCTTAAGTTGTTTATTTCCCTCTATTTAATCAAGCATGCTTATCTCTTTTAAATAATTAGCCAAATATTTTAATTATCGAATAACCGCGAGTTAGCGAACGTTTTAGGTGCTTTTAAAACCTTCTTAAAACATTAATATGAACCCCAAACCCTTTATAATATTTTCAATTGATTTACTTGTTTAATCTTTTAAAAATCAGTTTTCTTAATTTTTCTTTAAAAATTAAGTGGCGACTCTAAAAACCTGTTTTTTTTATAAAAAAAAATAAAACAATGAGTAATAAAGATTTCATCCGTTAGAAAAAAATAATAGAAAAACTTAATAAATTTTGATCAAATACTATATAATTACGTGAGAATATATTCATTCTTGCAACGTGAAAGGATATATAACTGCATGTTAATTGTAAGATAAGTGTCAAAAACACATCTAAATTATTTCTTTTTGGGAAAAGGGTCAAAAATGCCCTTAAACTATGTGAAAGGAACAAAAATGTCCTTAAACTATGTGAAAGAAACAAAAATGTCCCCCGTTCGCAGTTTGGTCCAAAAATGCCCTTGCCCTCAATACTTTAGTACAAAAATGTCTTTATTGTCATTTAATGGGTCAAATATGCTCATTTTCTAAATAAATATATTATTATATTCTTTTTAACACATTCTTTTTCGAATAATGTTTTTTTTTTTAAATTAGCAAATGTTTATCTTACTTCAATTTAGAAAAAAAATTAAAAAAATGAAAATATTTCTTATTTTATTATCATTATTTTTTATCCTTATATAAATATAAATTAATGATGGATATACTATGATCTTATATAGATGATATATATTATCAGTCGAAATGGTACATGAAGTTATTCTATTTTATTTGATAAAATGAGATTAAGAAGAAAAAATTATTTCCTACATTTTTATTTGTTAAAGTGATTTTAGAAGAAAGAAAACAAGAATGGTGTTCTTTAATAATATTTTAATCGAAAAAGGCTCAAAAATACCCCTAAACTATCGGAAATAGCTCATATTTACCCTTAAACAATATTTCGGCTCAAATCTACCCTTTCCGACTATTGGGTCAAAAATACCCTTCTTATTAACGGAAGTTGTTAAATGCCGTGTGGATGCCACATAAGCGCCAATAGGGTTCCACTGCCCCGTAGACTAATAATTTTCCCCTCAATACGATTTCACCCATTTCCCCTAATTTTTCCCTCATTTCTCCATTTTCCTTAGAAACGATTTAAGGGTAAATATGAGCTATTTCGAATAGTTTAAGGGTATTTTTGACCCTTTTCCGTATTTTAATTAGGAAGAAGATGTGTTTAAAAAGAAAAAAATAATATATTTATTCGGAAAAGGGCATTTTTGACCCATTTTGTAACAATAGGGGCATTTCTGGACTGAAGTATTGACCGCAAAGCATTTTTGAACTAAAGTATTGACGGTAAGGGAATTTTTTAGCCAAACTATAAACGGAGAACATTTTTGTTCCTTTCACATAGTTTAAGGGCATTTTTGACCCTTTTTTCCCTTCGTTTTTTTGAGTTTCATACATAAACTATTATGAGTGTGAGTTGCATACCTAAACTATCACTTATTAGTTTGAGAAACACACCCCTCTTTTTTAAGTTTCATATATCAAAAAAAGTATTATAAAGGATAAATATAACCTTTTTCTAAGAATATAAGGGCAAAAATGTTTCCATATTACTAACTATCAATTTAGCTACTAAGTTTTTTAAGTAGGGTATTGACACACGAAACTTATTATTGACAAGTTTAGTGTTCCTGAAGTTACTTCTTCCTCTATTTTTCAAATTATTATTTTAAGAATGTAATATGCATCTGTCAAATTGAAGCAAACTTTTTGTTTCAACATATCTCCGTCATAAATTACTTAAATTTGTATATTTTTGTTGCAATTGCTTCTTAGTGCTTTATTGACATATCCATTTCCATTACTAATATACTTCAAAAGTTATATTAAGAAAAAACCAACCTATTCATCAAAGTTAGGCTGAATGTCAAAGATAACTAGTTATATCAAATAAGTTTACCAAAAAAAAAAAAAAGCACCGTGCCATCATTCCGGTGATTACTTTTTCATATCCTATGTGTATAGCACCGTGCATCTCTCTGGACTATTTTTCCTATTTAATTTGCGTGGTACCATAGATTTTTCCGAACTACTATTTCATATCTGAGTTGCATAGCAGCATGTGTCTTTTTGGTGAGTCCTCAGATTTGATTTGTGTAGTTTCATTAGTTTTTAAGTGACTTCTCAAATCTGATTTGTGTAGGGTTGTGCCATCATTCCGACCCTACCCATATACTTTCTCTTCTTCAATAGGGTCGTGCCATTAATCCGACCTTTCCTAAATAATTTCTTATTTTCTAGTTGGGTCGTGCCATCATTCCCTACCCATGTAATTTTATTTCTTAGATTGTGACCACTTTCAGCCATCAAATCTATACTCTGGCGTATGAGCATGTTCCGACCAATTTTTTAGTGACTTTCTTGTTTAATATTGACTCATCTATTGATTCCAACTCAATCCATATACTTTATACTAGATTTTGAGCACTTTGTTGCTCAGGGGAGTTTAGTAGCTTGTATGTCGATTATGTGAGTCACTTTATGGTCTGAAACAATCTTTGCAAGTTTGGTTTGGGAAGTTCAACACTGTAATTTTATCACTCTGTGTTTTATCGGCATTATGCAACAAATTCAGTATTTCATGAGAAGACAAGCACATTGAAATTGACTGTAAATTTTGTGAAGTTGACCGATCAACTTGCAGATATCTCACCAAGCCCCTCATCAGTCCTCGTATTAATTATAGGTTTATACAACCTATTAGAATAGGAATATGTTTATACAATCCTATTAGAATAGAAATAGGAATAGTAATTAGTATCCTACTTGGTAAAGGATTGTATTCTAGTGTCTATAAATAGAGTTTCAATGTAATAATATAGACACGACAACAATTCAATAATACGAACTGGAGTTATAAGCTTATTATATATATATATATATATATATATATACTTCCTCTGTTCTAATTTATATGATGTAACTTGATTGTACTATGGAGTTTAAGAAATATGAGAAAACTTTGTAATATCGCATAAATTAGGACAGACGAAGTAATTAACATGACATCTTTGCTCCTTGCAATTGTAAGATAACTAGTTATATCAAATAAGTTTACCAAAAAAAAAAACGTCGAAAGGCTATTTGCTAGTCAAATTCAGGAAACACTTTGGACCCCACCTTGTTGATTTTTGTTGATTGTGCAACTTGACGGCTAGATAGTGGCGAAGCCAGAAGTTAGATCAGAGGATTCAAAAATAGGAAATTAAAATGCTATATACTTGGAAGCTTTTTTTTTATGTACATGGGATTCAACTGTTTATATAATATACACAAAAACTTTATTTTTTTTAAATAATCATGTTTGCACCATATAATTATTGGATAAAGATAGAGATCAGATCCTGAATTTGAACCTTTATATATTCGATCTTTAAGATTTTTATTATTGAACCCCATTCTATACTCCACGATGAGAGTATTTGGGTTTTGAAACTGGTGTTGACACTTCTTCACCTCTGGATGGAGGGGATTTAGTTAAACCTCATTCATTAAATTCGATTTTGTTATTGAGCTCAGGGGTAAGTCGTCTCACCTTAAAAATTGATAAGGGGAAAAAATAACATATAAAAGTAATTTAGCTCAAACCAGACAATATTATACCATATTAATTAGGGAAAATGTACAAGTACCTCAATTAAACTAAGGTCCTATTACCTCACTGAACCCATTTTGTTTGTAATTTTGTGCACTTTTTTGACTTACGTATCATCCAAATATCTCCCACGCTCCTCAATTGCGTGGAGTCACGGAGTGTGCCACGTAAGACAAAAGGTGTACAAAATTACAAAAAAAATTAAGTTCAGGAGGATAATAAGACCTTAATTTAGTTAAGGTGTGCCTCTGGAATTTTGGTCATAGTCTAAGGGGTACTTGTGTCTTATCCGTATTAATTAGACTATCCTTAATACTTCTGATGTCTTTCAATTTTGTCCATCTAATGAGTTTGCAAGTAGAGATTATTGCTGTTATTAGTTGTTAATTACTGTGGAAAAATCCACCTTAATTTGTTGGTGGATTCTCACCAGACACCATATATATATATTTACCTCATTTATAATAAGTTAAAAGAGCAAGTAGGACCACTAAGGCCTTTTGGTAACACAAGTGGTTGACTACTAATTACTATGCACCATGATAAGTTTACACTCGTTGACTATTTTTTTTTTTGGGCCTTGGTGGATTTTCTGTTATTTTCTGCTCTAAGTCGGTTAATTAAAAAAAAAAAAATTAACTACAGACAAAACTTAATAGTTAAATAACAGAAATTTCATTTGGCGATGGATTATAAGAAAATTTAATTAGTTATGTAATATTTAGCTCTGGACTAATTGAGGATATCAATAAATTTCATAGCTAATTTTATATTTTCTAGTAATGTTTGTGGAATCCAAAAATGATCATTTCTAGGGTGATTTGTTATAGGTAATGTTAGAAAGAATGAAAATCAAATATCACAAAATACACACTTTATTCCTCATAAAGTAAATAATAAGTAACATCATATTGATAGTATAAATATTATTTTGTTGTACTAATAATATCCTCACAAAAATCAATCGTATAATGGAGCATACACCTCACTTTGGCATTTTATTGAGGATAATTGTATTTTTATCTATGACCTTGGATTTTGATCTGTATATGATATCTGATTAAGTATAGTTAATCTTTAGCTAACTAAAATGCGTATTTTTTTATCCTTTTCATATTGAAAATATGTGGTATTTAATGTATTTTAAAAAGTTTATAATCCTCAATTATGAAATAATAACTATACACATTTATCATGATACTATGTTGATAATGGAATGATTTAACACTTAATAATTAGTTGAATAAGTCAGGTAATTTTATCCATCATTAATTCATATTACATTATTTAGTGCACAATCAAGTTGATTAGATCTCAAGTTGTGTTCCATGGCGTGCAAATTAAATTTTAACCTACCAAATATTGATTGCTTTTATTACACTTTTCATGCTTTATCCTCCTAATATGATGATATACATAAAAATTTATTTAACTAAGAAAAACATCATTTTTTGACTTTCCATAAAAATAAAAAAAAGGAATTGATGATATGAATATGATAGAGACCCCACTTGAACATTGAAGAGATTGGAGACTACAAAATAAAATGCATCATAGAGTTTTTTTATTAAAAAAAAAAAAGATAAACTAGTGCTTGGTGATGTTATCAACACGCAAATGTTCAAGAGAAAAAAAAAGAAAAAGAAATTGAGGGTGGCTCAAGCATGACAAATTAAAAGACAATATAATAAAGGATGGATTTATGGCTTAAATATATATATTCATTAAAAATATATAAATATTTTATTTTAATTTAGTACATTATTATACTTGAGGTTGATGCAGGAATCAACATCTTCAAATTTTGAATCTGTCTTTAAATATTATGAATCCTAATTTGAATTTCTATCGCATCTCATTTGAATATTTTTGTGGGTGGGGGTAGAAATTAGTTTGAATCCTTCATGCAAAACAACAGGGAAAAAGAATTAATTATTATTAAAATAGAGGAAAGAAATAGGTAGGTAATATCAGCCACATTTAATAGCACTTTCTTATTATATAGTAATCAGCACTAAATATAACTCATGATATATTTTGGAGAATTTAAGAGAATGGAAGTTACAAGGTATCTATATATTTTTAATAGATCATATTTTGAGTCAATGAGTAATATTTGGCCTAAAATTATATATTACAACTACAAACAATATGATGAAGTAGATGAGGTTGTTTTCGTATTTCGCCAATGTGTCTCTGAAAAAAACCATTTATAACCAATAAAGGCAGCTCTAAAACCTTTTAATAAGGTATCGATTCCCCTTACATGTTAAGAGTAGGTCCACATTTGATAGCAAGTGATTCTCCCTAATTGTTTTTATATGCGTGGTATTAAATTGAATTAATCGAGTCAGTAAATATTAATGTCAGATAGATTGATAAAAAAAAGGTAGACTGCCATTTTTTTTGGTAAAAACTAAATGATTATCTTTTACTGATACTTGTTTACAAATTACAATTTTTTTCAAATTTGATAAAGTTTTCACTAATTATTTACATTATTACACCAGAAATTATTTTAATGAAAATATTTTGGTTTATGGTCTCATGATTCATAGTCATTCATCAAACTTTCAAATGTATATGATAAAAGAACATTAACTAATGAAGCTAGGTTCTTATCAATTTACTATAACATTTTAGCCTTTTAGGTTCTTGTTAATATAAATTAAGCTAAATTGTGAAAGCTTATCATATCAAGTTAAACTATTTATATCAAATTTTTTTGGATGCGGTTTTTCTCCAAATCTTACGTGAATACAGAATACTTTATGCATGGAACTATTCGTCAATCACAAGCTAAGCTGAAGGGCTTCACATAACAAAAAATATCTCTATGTAATCAATAAATATCCAACTATTATAGTGATTATGTTAGGTATATATGATATGGTTTGCACTTTTCACTTTTATATCAAGTTTTTTTGTTTTGTTGTTGTGGCTTCTTTTAGTTGGTTGCATTTTGATTTGTCATCCACACACAAATTGCAGCAATTAGCAATTGGATAAAGACATATACCATAAAAGTACAATAAGCTAAATATTAATTTCGAGATATTTAGCATTGTGATTTTTAAATTTTGGATTATGCAATATGACATTTCACAATTTTAATGGAGATCCTACCTCATGAGATATTTTCTTCCCAATATATATATATATATATATTATAAACCTGTCCAATTCAATATTAATAAAATAATAACTAACTTTTGCATGACGTACCGTTTTTTTAATCCTGATTAAATCTAACGAATTTTAAGGATATTAGGGAATGGTCTACACTATAAATTACACGGTATATAATTAATTAGAAGCTTGAAGAAGCAATCCAACTTTTTTTATGCAATGAGGAACTTACTTATTACTATTGAAATTCATTTCATCATTCATGTTGTCATTTTTTTTTTTTGTGAAGCAAGCAAAATGCATACCTTTTTTATAGTAAGACTTTATTATATAATAATAAGACTATAAATATTGAATGTTATAGACGAATTCAAAATTTGAATTAATGTAATCAGTGGGCAAAAAGTATTAATATATGTGTTAGCGTATACGTTATCTCCTCAAAGTCTCAAATTCGTGAAATTATACTGATATATATATATATTTTGCACGTGTATACATAATTCAAAGTATAGAAATAGAATTGTGCTTGTTGCACTCATACTATTATACAATTATATGTATCTTTGAGCCAATTAAAGGCTAATTTGCTTATTTTGTGGATACCATTTTCCAAAACGCATTCACATTGCTCTTTGGTTTTCTTGTTGACGAGCTTAACTGATTCTTGAATTAGTTTTGGATATTGACAAATAATTAGGGTACGATTTAAATATGTCATCAAATTTTGAGAAAGTGTTCATCTACATTATCCATTAAAAGTTTGGCTCATCTATATGTCATTTTCATACGAGAAAACATTTATCATGTCATTATGTTAACTGAAAATTTTGATGTATCGGTGCGTGGGGAGTATTAATATATGTGTTTGCATACACATTATCCTCATCAGACCCTACTCGTGGAATTGTTCTGTATATTTTATATGCACGTGTACTATATATAACGTTTTTTTACTATATATATGTATACTATTATATATTCTTTGAGCCAAAGGCACGTAACATGCTAATTTGCTTACTTTGTTGATACCATTTTTCAAAATACATTCACATCGTTAAATTAATTTATGAAAATACTCCTTCAAATTCAACTAAATCTATCACTTTTGATTTTATTAACTCAATTCACCTCATTCGAGTGTGGTCAGTTAACGAGGTTATTTGCACTTTTTCCTCTATTTTGTATTGGTCTTTAATTTTATGCATTTTCGCATGTCATAAATTTATATTTTTACATCATAATATTTCATTATTTATGTCCCGTGCCCTTAAAGACCGTTTTCTTTGCTAGCTAGGCATAAATTTGATTTCGAAGGACAAAAATTAAAAATCAGCCAATTTAAAAAGCAAAAATTGAATACTGACTCATTCAAAAAGGCAAATCATAATCTATTGATTTATTAACTTAGCCAATTTTAACCCGTCCAAATTCGTTTATGTAAATTTCTTTTGCCCTTGATATTTTTCAATTTATGGTTCTTAAAAGTTGTTGTTGGCATTTTTCAATTAACGTCTTGATTATATTGCTTGCAAGCCATTCTATATTCTAACCAAATCTTGTTATTATATTAATATACCTTTATTCATTAAAGAAGCCAAAATGAACAAGGTAAAAGAAGAGTATACAAGTATACAACCGTTTCAATAACGGAAAAAATTTGTTAGAAGCATCGTTATCTTCGTGAACGGACTCTGCAATACATGATTCTAAATTTAGTTAACTCTAATATGATACTGAATATCGGATAATAAACAAAAATTTAGCTTCGATTGATTATTTATTTTTTCACGAAAGTAATCCTATCCACCATCAAATAAGACACGACAAAAAAAAGAATTTATAAGATTCTCTCTTATTTTCATGTGATTTTCATTGACGTAAGGCAGGTCACATAAGAAGACTGATCAGCTTTTAGGTTGATGACAACTCTTGAAAAGAAATAAATATGATATTTTAGATAAATTTCATATCGAAATGAGAAATTAAAGTGTAGTAAATTTCTTTTATTAAGTATAACACAAATCAATATACATAGAATATCACAGTATCAAAAAAAATAAAATATACATATTATAGGCTAAAAATTTTGAGAATTTTTTATGACTTTTGCTATCATGATACTCTCAAAATGGAAATCAACCAACTATTACAATAAAATACTATTTTTATCAGACAAATATTCTTTTTTTCATTTACAAAATGTAATGTCACCATCTCCTTTTTGTAACCCCACATTAGAAAAGAAGATTATATTTTTAATTATTTTCCTTTGCTTTTTACCCGTTGAGATGAGAAATATCATCTTCTAGTATTTTTCCTTGTAGTGGAGTTTGATATCGTATTAAAATTTGATTAAATTTAAATTTATATATTATAAAATTTAATTTTAAAAAAATATTTTTAATAAGAATTTTTTTCACTTTATCAATTTGAATAAAATGTTTCTAATTTAAAATGAAGAAATTTCTGACAATTCCATCACAATTCTTGATTTTAGTAATTTATGAAATTTTCCCCATTTGGAGACTGAGTGGACCATGGAGTCTTTTTATTTTTAGACTAGTTGTTCATTTGTTGGGCGGTCACCGCCAATAAGACTTGTAATAATTATGAATTCGATATATTGACGAGGTAAAAAATATTTATATAATTAAACTATTTAAAAAATAATTATAAGTAATTATATTTAATAATAATAATAATATGTAATTTAGAATAAATAGTTGAAAATGTTATTTTACGTTAAATTACATAGGGTAGAGTTAGCTAGGTATGTGAGGAAATTCTTCTAATCCTTTTATCGTAATGTATATCGTAAATATAAGATGTTAAATCCTCATGAATTTCATATATTTCTATGAATTTAATTTTCTTTATTTAAACTGAGGCTTTCTATAAGTTATTAACATTGAAAACGTAATTATGCAAGTGAAAGTGTATTTTTTTTTAAAAAAATAATTCACTTTTAGGTGAAATAATTATATATACTTTAATAATTTTATAAATGTTCAGAGTTTATAAATATATATTTTTTCTATATATGCACTAATAACAGTTGAGTCCTATTAATCTTTTATTCACATTGACCAACTAAAATTAGCTTATATTATGGTAACAAGATATGCTGAGTAGTGTTCAAGGAAAAGTGAAATCCACTAATTTTTATATATTTAAAATTTAATACATTTATTATAAAAAGTAATTTTAATTCATGTATCTACTGAGTATTACTTTCTTAATATGCTATACAATTTTTTGACAAATATTATTTAATTGACCACCTTTTCGTCAATGTAGCTAAGATATTGATAATTATGGTGCATTCAAAGGCGGAGCTAGTAATCTGCATACATGTTTGTCAGAATCTAATAGATTTTGTTCAAACATATATTTGTGTTGATAAAATTCATTAAATATATATAAATATTATATTTAAAATTGATTATTATCACTTAAAATTATTATTATAAAGTTCATAATCTATAAAATTGAATCATCTCTCAGTGGGGAACATGATTTTTTTTTGTTGGCTTGAGGTTCCCATAAATGACTTTCAGTTTTTCTAGTTTTATTATCAGAATATATAACATATTCCATTCACATCTTCATATTATTCATTATTCATACTTACCAGATCTGGAAATATGGATCATAAGGACAGTTGTGCTATCTCAATTTTTATTTACTGTATTAAATTATTAAAATTATTTTTTAAAATAAAAAAAAAAGTCATTCTATTTTACTCGAATAATATTCAAATTCAGTTCTCTTGTTTCAATTTGTGTGGCTTGATCGAATATAAAGGGCGAACTAATAACTAATACCCAATATGAATTCAGACATATAATTTTCAATTGTTAATAAAATTTACATATTTAAAATTATATATAAAGTGCTATATGAATCGCAATAGTTAATTATTCAAAATATTTTGAAATATCATAATTAAAAAAAAAGTTAACATTTTACTCGTTAAATAATAATTTGAACATATAAAGTTAAACATAAGAAATATACTATATATTATATTAATATGTATGTATCATAATAACAAAGTACAAGGTTATCATGGACATGATGCCCTTCCAAACTCGTATTAATTATCAAATAACAACCTAATAAAAGTAGTTCCTAATTTGTCTGCTTTAATAGCTTCTTGAGAAAACAAAGAAGGAACTCATGTTAAATAGTCAAAAGAACAAAATTTCTTCTTCCTTGTTGCATCGTTTAGCTTATATAAGTCTGTTATCCTGTTATGCTCCCTATAGTTATTGGTGCATGTATACACCTATATACAACTAGGAAGAAGGTATATATGCTAGTAGAGCTCAAGCTTCGATGGGCAGAATTATCAGATATCTGTGTTGACTAAAGATAGTATAGATATCTGATAAAATAGTTGAACTGCACGCAAACAGACTTGAACATCACCATCATTAAAAAAAAGTAGGAAGGGTAAGTATGCTAGTGATCAAGTATTTCAGGTATAATATCAAGAATAGGCTTCCATCCTTTACCATTAGTTATTGTACTTTCTTCAACAATAGTAGTACTCTTGATCATATCATCAACTTTGATTATTCCACCTTCACTACTACTCAACAATTCTTGCAACTCTTTCTTAGAAATGACAATTTTAACCCTAATAACCTCTTTCTTTTGGTGATGATCATGATTAGCTTCTAATAATTCAACTTGATCTTTTGCAAACTTGACCTTCTCATGATCATTTACTAATTGATCATCATTTGCAAACTTGACCTTCTTTTTCACTTGATCATTTGCAAACTTGACCTTTTTCTTGGCTGATTTTGGAGGAGGTTGCTTTGGTAAACTAGGCAAAAGATAATAAATTTGGCCACCTAGCAAGTCATCATTTGGTTGAAGATGTTGATTTTCAATGACTTGATGGGAATTAGAAATTACATGGCTAGAAAATTGTGATAAAATTTGATGAACTTTGATGGGAGCTTTGTATTCAAGAATTTTTCCATCTGTTTTCATCACTTTTACAACTTTTTCTTGAAGAACTATGCAATTTCCCATTGTTGGTATATTGAGTATTAATGTTTGTTTGTTGTTTGGAGCATATAGCTGTGTTTGCTTTTTATAAAGAAATGATGTTTGTAAATGCCCCTTGGAATAAGGAATATTACAAGTATAACCTTAGAACTTTTGGACCCCACCTAGTTGATTTTTTGTTGTTGATGTGTAATTGAGTGCTTATAATAAGAGTCTTAATATATCACTAGATTGATATGATTATGCTCTATTTGAAACTTTCTTCCCATTTACCTTTGTGAATAGGGTAAGAACAGATTTAGAATTTAAATTTGATAAATTCAATATTTAGGTTTTTATTGATGATAGTTTTGAAATATGAAATTTAAATATAATATTTGCTTAAAATTAGATAGTTATCTATATTTTATGTTAGAAATATTGGATTAAGTTGAATCTATTGTTTACGCTTTCTATCCGTTAGTATTTATGATTAAACCCAATTGATAAAAAAAAAAGGACATGCTATAGCTAGCTAGTTTACTTTTTTCTTTTTCCCGAGCCAATAGTATAGCATTATTAATTACTTGTATAAAGAAAATACATATTTCATCTAACTAAACTTCAAAACTAACTCATAAAATAAGAATTACGCAAAATCATACAAGGGGATAGCAATATATTCTCTCAACTAATATGAAACATTATATGTAGTATGTAATTGCATGTCCAAAACATTTTTTGGGGTGGTGGGTGGGTGGGGGTGGGGGTGGGGGGGGAGGGATTTGGGGAGGGAGGATACAATGATGTTCGAACCTCCATTACTAAGGTGAAAGTATGGACAGTTCGTTATGCCTAAAATTGTGTATAAAAAGTTGACAATATATATTGCATAGGAAATCTGATCGATAACTTAACTCATGAGGTGAGGAGAAGAAGATGAATTACATATAAATTTGACTTGGTAAAACTTATTTTCCTCTCATGGGTTAAAACAAGAATGTAATACTAGTAAGGGCCACTAAAACAATTGCAAGTGGTTGACTATTATATGCACCATAAATTGGTATACTTAATTACCTAATTGGTACTTCATTGACTCCTCTTCTATTGCACAATTAATTGACTATTATTTTTCTTGTTTGTTTTTGACATAGTGTGACTGATATTTTGCGCAAAAAACTCGGTTTTGGCATCTAAATATATCATTGTTTTTCTCATTTCATTTGTGATATTTTAATTTGTTAGAACTATAGAAATAGTTTATCTTGATTTTCTTAATATACTTTTTGTAATATAGGCACATTTGATCTTGATATTGAATCATATACCTCACTTTTGTAACACGATTCGGTCCATTGATTAGAGCGCAACACATTATATATGAGTTTGACGCATATTATAATATTTATGTGAAGACGAGTAAAAAAGGGATCTATTATCTATTAAATTTGAAATCATGCGTTCAGAAATTTCTCTATTATAAAAAAAAATGTAAATAATCTATTTTTTGGTTTTCTTTCGGGTGTCTGAAACCCATATTGAATTTCGATTAAATTTGAATTCGCGCAGGAAAATTTCATATTGGGGGCAAAACACTCCCTAACAGAGGTAACTCCGTAGTCCGTACCCAAGGGAACTAAAACCCGAAACTTCTTATTAAAAATGAAAAATACTTACCACTTCACCATAACCCTGATCGGTAAAATAATCTTTACTATTAAGTAATGCATGAACGTGGACTTGAGTTAATCAAGTCTCTCAAGTTGTATGGTCCACCTAACTATTCACTATATTAACTAGTGGCTAATTAAACCACTCTTGCTATTTGCTAGGTTTAATTTATCAATCAATTAATTACGTCAAATAAAATGCTGATTAGGATAAGATTAATTAGTGGCATGTAATTATAACTTTTCCATTTTGGACTTAGCAAAATCATTAATTAATTAAAGACACTTTTCAAGCTTGATCCACACGCCTGAAAATGTATTTGATAATATGTAAGATGCTATTACATCTCTATTCATATTATATGTCTTTTAATATTCTTGATATATTTGATATTTCTTAAGAGTTCCATTTCATAACTTTAATCATAAGAATAGGTGTTTAAATTTCTGGAATGTGAACGTTTGTCGAATCATTAATATTCGAAACCAAAATCAAATTAAGTTGTGAAGGAATAGTTAGTATACATAGAATCGTATTTAGTAGAAATCACGTTACCTTAAAGTGGTTTGAGAAGTGTAGCTTCTATTACTATATATGTTCGATCTTTTTGTAGTGATTTTCTTATACGAATTCAGATTAGTCGAGTTTCAAAATGGGTACTTTTAGAACCCCCCCCCCCCCTAAAGTGGGTTGAGAGATGTGGCTTCTGCTATGATCGTTTCAGTTTATTTGTAGTGACTTACTGACATGTATTTAGATTAGTCGAGTCTCAAAATGAGTTCGTACTCTAAATCGCTAAAGTGGTTTGAGAGATATAGCTCCTACTATAATGTTCAATCTATTTATAATGACTTTTCATCGTAAATTCAAATTAATCATGTCAAACACGTATTGAATATTGGACGATTTTTTCCCAAAAATAAATCAAACAAAAAGGAGATATGAATGTGATTGAGGCCCACTTGAACATTAGAGAAATAGGAAAATAAAAAATAGTAAACGAGTGCTTGATGATGTTATCAACACGCAAAACGCCCACATTCTTAGCTCCCCCAACCCCACTATATATATATAACGATAAAAATAATTTTTGGCGATAATAAATAAGTAGATTAACAAATAGTGCTAAAGTCTTTATCGATATTAGTTAATTATCATTTGATTCTATATCTATATAGACACTTTAGGAATATTTACAAAGAGTGTGAATTGCCTCTAAAAAATTATTTAGCGACAATTAAGCTATTTTCGTTAATTAATTACTGCTAATATCATTTTTGATATAGTGTATGTATATGAGGAGCTAATATAGTTAGATATTTTTCTTGGTAGGGTTTAGAAATTGCATTACAAATCACATTTCATAAATATATGTGGCTATTACAGTTGGTTATCAATTTGTCTGTTCCAATAATTAATTCTCGTTGATCATATCTTATAGAGATCATCAAATCAATAGCAATAAGTCTGATTTGAAGAAGCTCTTATATGAAACAACACAATCTTAAAAGTGTAGCACTTTCATTTGAAACTTTACATATGTTGTTTTCTGGTCTCTAAAATGATGACAATGACAATATTTATTACAAATCCAACAATAATCTCTTTTTTGGTTAATTTACTTCTCCCAAATAAGTTGCAAGTGTAATGATTTAATAGTGTACTTAAACAAACATTTTGTTTGCCCTTAAGAGATAGGTTGAATAAGTACATAGAATGAGTTAGACCTAAAATTTATATCTTTATCATAGTAACAGAGTCAGATTAATTCTAATTCTTAATTTATTCGGCCTCCATATTGCATCGTTCACAATTCGTTAGTACACATGAATGTGCAGAGTACGTAGAAATATTGAGTTGAGTTCCACATTGATGGAGGGATTAGAGACTTGTTCTCCTTAGATATATCTTGAACAATTCTCACCTTATAAATTAATATTTTTGAGATTAATTAAAGTGCAAGGTCATTTCTTTATCGCACAATGTAATAATACAATTTATTTATTTATTTATTTTTAAAAAATATATCTTTCATGATTGGATACTATTTTACCCAAAAAATAAAGCACAAGAATCATATAGTTATTCAGAGACATCAATTTTGAGATCAAAACCTTATATTATAATGAATGGTACAAAAATTATAAATCACATAGATATTTGTATAACTAATCAACTTGTACAACATTCTCTTGGATCCAAAAAATAATAATTAAAATAAAATTACAAGTTAATTACAAGTAATTAGAATATTAATATAATATATAATCATAATATTAATTAATAACAATAATAACATATTCATGTTAGTCATTAGAGAAGTCTGAAGAAGGTAAGATATATGTGTACGCAGATCTTAATTACTTCTATTCTTAAGGGGGAAGAGAGGATGTTTCTGATCGACATATAGACGTTTAAAATAAAGTATCTGAAAAAGAAAATCTAGAAATAAGATAATAATGATAATATTGTAAGACATTTATATATATTATTATAAAAATAATTGAGATCTACCTGATGCAATAGCAACTTAAAGACAAAAAATTAAGCAAGAAACTTTGCCATTTGCAAATAGTGATTTAGTGAGCTTTATACCTTGATTGTCCATTGTTCAATTTATCACTTAAACTATTTTTTTCGAGTTTTATATATAATTTTTATCACTTTTTATTTATTTATTAAAACACACTTCGATATGTTGAGTTGATCACCTATACGAGATTATTATCGATTGAGAATAAATATATAGCCAACTAAATATCGAGGTGTGTTTTCGTTTGAAATTACCTTACATATGTTGTTTTCTTGTCTCTAAATGATGACAATATTCATAGCAAATTTAACAATATTCTTTTTTTTTTTGGTTAATTTACCCTCCCAAACAAGTGCATGTATTAATACCTAGAATGAACTTAGATGGCTTTCATTTTTCTTCACATTAATTTAAATTTAAATTTAATGAATTTGAACTCTAAAGTCTTCTTATAGTTTTGAATTCACTGTACTTAAGAAACTATAGGTTTAAATCTAACATTTTTTGTTGAAAATAAACCGCGCTTATGCATTATGTTATACATCGAAAATAATGAATTTGTATAAACTTAATATTTATGAGTTGCATATATCCCTACTTCAAGACCTATGGTTAGAAAATCAACCGACATGGTCGATCCAAAAATTTGAGGGAAAATCGACCCAGTCCATTAGTTTTTATTTGAAGATCGATGGATGTCTTTGGATTTTTTTAATACAAAATTGAGAAACTTTGTCAATTTTGAAGTGTAAAAATACAGTCGAAGAGTATAAATAAAATGAAAATATTTCATCAGAAAGCATATATATGATTGATTGGTAGAATTGAACAAAATCATATAAAGTACTTGAACTTGATGCCATGTAGCGACCTTTTATACCTATATTTCTTAAAAGTCGACATTTCTTAAAAATCGTCATTCAGTACATCGATTTGGGCCAATATACTGACTATATCCATTAGTTTTAGACGTTTTTTATCAGTTTTTTTTGTGACAAAAAATAGATTAATTTTTTTTTAAACAGTTCAAAATATTTAAAAAGTATTTAAAATAATTACTGTTAAAGAAAATATACTTTAACTCTTTGAATATTAATTAGGACATAAATTAAACAAATGGAGTAATATTTTGAGATTTTGTTTAAAATAATTGAACCAAACATTGAATATAATTCAAATTTCTAGCATTAGAGTTTTGCTATTTAAAATCATTGCTTAAAGAGATGAGATAATCTCTTCCCTAATTTAAATTACTTTTGAACATTGACACAAGTTGTGAATATATATATTTCTTCCACTATTCTTAATATATATATTCATTAAACGATACAAAAATTATACATTACATAGATTTTTTTTTTCCATATGACTAATATATATATAGCTATTTGGAGACATCATTTTGAGATCAAAGACTTATATATATATTAATATAAAACGATACGAAAAATAAAAATTACATAGAATTGTTTTTTTTTCATATGACTTATATTAAGTCTAACAACATTTTGTCTTGCAACAATCTGTGCCATCGTTGGTGACACATTTAAATAAACATTTGCAATATGAAGTACCATTTTTGTGTAACTTGCATATTGCACTATCGACATAATGAGGATATGCTCGTGGAAGACATGTTAACATACATTCAAGATCAGGATCACCAAGTTTGCAAATATGATTAATTTCACGATTGCATTCCAAAGTTGTATTTGTTCCATATATCATTGGTACAATTCTCATATCTGCATTTACAAAAATTAAAATAAGAACAACAACGATAATACTGTATTAGTGTAATTTCATAAGTGGTGTCTGAAGAAGGCAGAGTGAGTATATGCAGATTTTATCTCAATCTTGTAGAGATAGAGAGGTTTCAATAGACATTCTTGTGTGATTTCATAAGTAGTGTCTGAAGAGGGTACATAGACCTAATTACCCTTACCTCATAGAGATAGATAGATTGTTTCCAATAGATCATGGTGTAATTTCATAAGTGGTGTCTGAAGAGGGTACATAGTGTACGTACATATACCTTACCCCTCTACCTCATAGAGATAGAGAGGTTGTTCCCAATAGACCTTAGTGTAATTTCATAAGTGGTGTCTGAAGTGGAAACAAAGTGTACACAACGTTACACCTACCTCGTAGAAATAGAGGGGTTGTTTCCAACAGACCCTAGTATAATTTCACAAGTGGTGTATGAAGAGGGCACAAAATGTACACATACCTTACACCCTACCTTATTGAAATAGAGAGAGGTTGTTTCCAATATACCTAAGACACGTAATTTCATTAGAGTTGTTTGAAGAGGGTACATAGCGTACATACACATTATCGCTATCTCGTAAAGATAGAGGGGACAATTTCATAAGTGGTGTATGAAAAGGGCACAAAGTGCACACAGACCTTACTCCTACCCTTATAAAAATATATAGAAGGTTGTTTCCAACCGACCCTCGACTTAAAATAAAGCCATATCCAATCAATTGGAGAAAGGAAATACATAAATAACATAATTGAGATATACCTGATACAATAGCTATAGCAAGGAGGACAAACAATAAACCAAGAAACTTTGCCATTTGAAATCTACAATACTCTTCTTCTTTTTTTGGGTTGATGAACTCTTGACTTGGGCTTCCTTTTTATAATTGTTTTTGTACTACATTTTTTGGTATCTAATTATTATAGTTATTCGAATACTATATATGGTTATAGCATAGGAGAATTGAATGAATTCGCATTTAATGATTTTATCATTTATGGATATAAGAATATGCAAATAATTATATTAATTATTAACTTTACAAACAAGTCAAAGATTTTTGTTTGTTTTAATTATTTTTTCAAACAAGTTTAAACTTATCTTGTGAAATATGGAATAAATTCATGGATCGTCGTTAGACTAGACTGCTATTGCAACAAATTATAAAATAAAGTTTTTATTCACGAGACCATGAAGTAGATTGATCTATGGTCCGTAGAATGAATCCCTGAATATGAGACAGTAACTATGTTTTATGAAATTTAATTCACGAGCTCAATTATTCACGGTCTGTGGTCTGATTCATGACCCATGGTTTGAGTTTGTGAAACTCATGTTAAAACATATGTTTCTGAAGTTTGATTCATGAGCCCTACGACCTATGGTCCGATTCACGATTCGTAGATTGTGTCCGTGAAACTCAAGCTTAGATTCTGAATATGATCCTTAGCTTGGAACTTTTTGAGGTGTAACAATATACGCATATTTCTTTGTTTTGGGTCAAGTCCCCAGGGAAGGATCCACATGGTGTCCGTCGGGTGCTCGAGCACCCATTAACCTCGTCTTGGAATTATATATTTATGTAGAAATTAAGAGGTATTTGTATAAAATTAACATACAGAACCCAATGAATAAATTATTTGATTGGCCCATTGGCTCTTGGGTGGATGCTTAAGGCTCTTTTAGTGTTGTTGAGCTTAAGTTCGAATCTCATTGTTAACATGTATTTTTTATATTTTTGACTCCACCACTTTCAGAGCACCCACAACCTTGAAATCCTATATCCGCCACTGCAAGTCCCGCACTATTCTCTCAAAAAATAAAGTTGAGAATATATATAATTATTTATAGATATGACATAAAAAACTTATATATTAATAAACGGTATGAAATGTATGGATTACATAGATTTTCATATAACGAAAATTAACTCATGTGACATTTTGTTGAATCCAACACATCAATAAGGTGCAAGTTCAGATATGTCTTCGTTACAAGTATATTCGCATCTGCAACATGTAGAACCATCTTCGCGTGACTTACACCAAAAATAATCAACATGACCAACTACTGCATCTTCACATGGTTTCCTACATTGACCTTCATGTTCATTAAGGGTGCAAATATTATTACCAATATCAATAGTGCAATCTTTTCCATATACCATTGGAACAATTCTCATATCTGCATTCACAAAAATTAAAATAAAATAACAAGTTAGAACAATAATATATTCAGTGTAATTCTACAAGTGGGATTTGGGGTATGCAGATCTACTACTACCTCGTAAAGATAGAGAGATTGTTTATGATATACAACTCGATTACATATCGAAATAGTTTGAAAAAGAAAATACTTATATAGTATAATAATTGAAAAATTGTAAAGTATATGTATATATAGATCTACCTAATGAAATAGCAAAGAGGACAAAAAATAAAGCAAGAAATTTTGCCATTTGCATTTTGCAAATACTTTTCTTTCTTCTTTTCTTTTTGGGTTGATGAACTCTTGAGTTGGGCTTCCTTTTTATACTCGTTTTTTTACAACAAGAACATTAATTTTTTTTTATATCTATTATTATAAAATAATTATTAGAATACTACATGGATATAAGAGAATTGACTAGATTTCACAATAAATGATTTTATCATTTATTATTAATATTAATATATTAAGAATCTGCAAATGTATTAATTATTGACTTTATAAACAAGCCAAAGATTGTTGTGATTAATTATTTTTTCAAAAAGTCCAAAGTTATCACGTGGGAGTAATTCATTATATTGTCTTTAGACTAGACTTTTATTTCAACAAACTATTAAATGTGACAAAATTTGATCAAATATATTTTTAAGCCGTTCAAAATACTTTAAATAATTATTATCAAAGAAAATATATATACTTTAACTCTCCAAATATTTGTCAAAACATATCAATTAATGTCACGATCCTGACTTATCGTGAGTGGCAGTCATATTAATCTTCGGTAGGAGAATCAACTGACTACTCGGACATAGTATAGTAAGCAATCAAAATAGGCAGTTCTAAAGATTTCTAAGCAGTATTTCAATAAATTAAAGGGACAAATTACTTAACTACACTCCTTTACTTACCTTAATATCCATTTATCCCTACTTATTTCAAAATTTTCAAAAATCCTTTATTTACCTATGTATCCCGCATGTATCACGTGCACAATGCTATGTATCCCGCTATGTGGAATGTATCAAACCTATGTATCCCGTGCACAACTCTATGTATCCCGTGTACAACGCTATGTATCCCGCTATGTGGAATGTATCAAACCTAATGTATCCCGTGCACAGCGCTATGTATCCCGCAAACATTATTTTTAAGGGATTTTTGGTAAATAGAAAACTAGAAGGGATAAGATGTTATTTAGTACTTATAATATGTGATTCCTATAATTTATACTAAATTAAATCAGATTTATAAATGAGAAAATTATAACCGTCAACAATACCGGAGGTAACCTCATAGAACTAAAAGTTGTAGTACAAAAATTTTAATTGTCTAAAATAAGGGGATACTCCCAAAACAAGGAAAACATGAGTTGAAAGAGTCGGAGTCCGAACAAATGGACTAAGAAGATAAAGAGGAATCCATAGCAGCCCGGAGGAAGTGACTCATCTTTGGATCCAGATAACGAAGGTCTCACAGTTGAGGTCGCGAACCAGCCGCCTAAATATGCTCTATACTCAACAAGGAAAGAGCAAGTGCAATATTAGTAGACAATCATCGGGTACTGATCATAGGATCATCGGTTAATTCCATTTATATGAGATTTTTCATCAAAGAGCATATATGTGGTCGAGTCGTAGAATTATCCAAAGTCATAAAAAGTATCTGAATTTAATTCCATGTAACTATATTTTATGTGTATATTTCTTAAAAATCGACATTAACCAGACTTTTAAAACTTATAAAAATCGATGGACAAGGTTGGTTGTCCCTCTATTTTAGCTGAATCTGTCCGTCCAAACTTTGAATACGAGGCACCAAAATCCTATGTAATTAAGCACATCAGTTTGGGTCAATATACTAACTATGTCCGTCAGTTTAGGCCGTCGTTTTTGAGCTATTTTTTTTTGACAAAAAATAGATCAAATATTCTTTTAAATAGTTCAAAATATTAGAAAGTGTTTGAAATCATTTTTATTGTGACATCCCTCCTTAAGATTAGAAGTCCCGGATCGACAAAACACATGAGAGATATTGAGTATATAAGTGAGCGGGTCTTACCAACTAGTGATACATTTTCATAGCGAAATCCAAATTATAAATTATTTTACTTATATAACGAGCAAAACTACTCATGATTTTAAATCATAAATTCGTCATTTAGATATTGAGTGATGAACTGAGAAATTTCGAATTTCTTCCATGATTCTTTTTCTCACACACAAGATAAAATTGAGAATATATATAAAGACAATAATTTTGAGATCAAAGACTTATATGTATTAATAATAAACGATACGAAAACAATAGATTACATAGATATTTTTGATACAACTAATTAAATCTAACAACATTTTGTCTTGCAACAATTTATGTTGTAGTCGTTGGCGCATGTATATGAACATTTACAATATGTAGTACCATTGTTGTGTAACTTGCACCATGCCTTATCGATAGGTTCAGTATATGTTATTGAACCACATGGGAGCATACATTCATCATCACTTGTGCAATTCGAATTAAATTTAAGATCATTACATACAAAAGTAAATCTTTCTCCATATACCATTGAAACAATTCTCATATCTGCAACATTAAAAAAAAAATAGAATAAGAACAATCGTAATAACATATCAGTGTAATTTTATAAGTGGTGTCTGAAGAGACGCAAAGTCATGTACACAACAGATCTTACCTTTACCTCGTAGAGATAAAGAGATTGTTTTCAACAGACTCTCGCTAGGTAAGTACATAAGTGGTGTCTGAAGAGGGTACACACAAGCCCTACCCCTACTTCATAGAGATAGAAAGGTTGTTTTAAACTGACCCTAGTGTAATTTCATAAGTGGTGTGAAAAGGGCACAAAATTCATGTACACATACCTTACCTCTTTACCTTGTAGAGATAAATAGGTTATTTTCGACAGACCCTCGCAAGAGTAATTTCATAAGTGGTGTTTCAAGAGGGTATGTAGTGTATACAGACCTTACCCTTATCCCCGTAGAGATAACGAGGTTGTTTTCGATAAACTCTCGCTAGTGTAATTTTATAAGTGGTGTCTGAAGAGGGTATTTAGTGTAAACAAACCCTTACATCTCGTAGAAATAAAGAGGTTGTTTTCGACAGAGCCTTACTAGTGTGATTTCATAAGCGGTGTCTGAAGAGGACACTAAGTGTACGTAGACCTCACCTTTACCTTATAGAGATAAAGAAGTCTCGCTGGTGTAATATCATAAGTGGTGTCTGAAGAGGGCACAAATCATGTATACAGACCTTACCTCCTACCTTGTAGAGATAGAGAAGTTGTTTGTGACAACAAATTAAACACTTGTTAGTGTAATTTCATTAGTGGTGTATGAAAAGGGTAAATAGTATAACATGCCTTACCCCTACCTCGTAAAGATAGAGAGGTTGTTTCCAACAAACCCTAGTGTAATTCATAGGTGGTGTCTGGAGAGGGAACACAATCATGTATACAGATCTTAAGAGATAGAGAGATTGTTTGTGACAGACCTTCGACTTAAAATAAAAGGAATACAAATAAATAATATAATTGAGATATACCTGATGCAATAGCTATAGCAAGGAGGACAAACAATAAACCAAGAAACTTTGCCATTTGAAATCTCCAATATTCTTCTTTTTCTTTTTTCCTTCTTTTTGGGTTGATGAACTCTTGACTTGGGCTTCCTTTTTATACATGATTTTGTACTACATTTTTGGTATATAATTATTATAGTTATTAAAATACTATATATGGATATAGGAGAAATAATGGATTTGGCTTTTGATGATTTTACCATTTACATATATAAGAATGTGCAAATAATTTGTTTTAATTATTGACTTATAAACAAGTCAAAGATTTTGTGACTTTAATTATTTTTTCAAAAAAGTCTGAAGTTATTTTGTGGAATATGGGATTGATTTTAGACTAGACTTTTATTACAACATATTATTAAATATATATATATATATATATATATATTGTGGCAAAAGATTAGATCTTTTTTTCTAAACAATTCAAAATATTTAGAGAGTATTTAAAATAGTTATGTTTCATAGAAAATATACTTTGACCCTCCAAATATTAATTGAAATGCATAAATTTAAACAAATGGGGTAATATTTTGAAGTTTTGTTTAAACAATTGAAGCAGAATATACTAGCATTAGAGTTTTACTATTTAAATCATTGCTTAAAGAGATCAAATGAGATGATCTCTTCTCTAATTAGTAGAAGAAGAAAAAAAAATGGTAAAAAACATTTAAATTATTATCTTTTTGTGAATTCCATATATTAACAGTTCATTATTTTATCTACCTATCTAAACTACTATCTTTTTGCAGGTTTCATATCTAAATTATCAAAAATATATATTAAAACACATATTGATATGTTGTGTTTTTTCTTACACATGTTTTTTATTTATTAAGAACAAATATTGGCCAGTTAAACATCAAAACGTATTTACATTTGAAACTTTACATATTTTATTTTCTGGTCACTATAATGATAGGGGCGGACCCACGTGGGTTCCAGTGGTTCACCCGAACCTCCTCGGCAAAAAATTACACTATATATATATAAGGTAAATTTTCTTTATTTCCGTAGATATATATATATATATATATATATATATTTTTTTTTTTTTTTTTTTTTTGAACCCCCTCAATGACAAGGAGAAGCTGATAGCGCAGTGGCAAATTCCCTTGAAATTAAGTTTCATGTCACCAGTTTGAGTTCTTGTGATAGCATTTTATTTTTTCCTATTTTAGTTTCAGTTATGTTTTTCACGTTTTTTTTAGTTTTTTTTTTGTGCTAAAAGTGGGATTTTAAACCCAAAAGAATTCAAGGGTCCCATTTCTAAAGGCTTATTTACACGTTTATACTTTTATTTTTCGAACCCCCTAAACGAAAATGCTAGGTCCGCCACTAATAATGATGACAATATTCATAACAAATCTAACAATAATCTCTCCTCTTTTTTTTTTGGTTAGTTTGCTCTCTCAAACAAATCATTTAAAACAGAGATTTTGTTTGTCATGAAGAAATAGCTTGTCTAAGTAATTATAAGGTAACTTTCACTTTTTTCGCATTGAGAATTTAAATTTGATGAATTCGATCTTTACAGTCTTCTTATAGCTTTTTGATTCATTGTACTTCAATATTTAGAAGTTTAAATCAAACATTTGTTGAAAATAAAGTGTGATTATGTATCCATATTATGTTCTACATTGAAAATATTGAATTTATATCATGAATTCAATATATACGAGTTGCATATATTCCTAAATTCCTATATATGAGTTTTTTAAATTCACGTAAACTTGTCTCAAAAAGTCAGTTACACGTTTAAACTATCATGACGATTTATTACACATTTTTACCACTCAAATTATTCTATGTGCATCTTTTTTGTGAGGGAATATATGTATATTTCTTTCATTATTTTCAATTATTCGTTTTGGATCAAGCCTTGTACTATTTTCTCCAAAATAAAGTTGAGAATATATTAGCTATTTATTTGAAGACATCATTTTGAGATCAAACGTTTATATATTGATGAACGGTATACGAAAACTATACATTACATAGATTTTCATATAACTAATAACTCATACAATATTTTCTTGAATCCAAAACATCAATAAGATGCACGTTCAGATGTTGTTGCAATCTTCAATTGTTCAAATGACTATAAAGAGGATAAAAAATAAAGCACGAAACTTTGCCATTTGCAAATATTAATTTTTAATTTGAAAGCTACAATACTTTTTTTTGGGTTGATGAACTCTTGATTTGGGCTTCCTTTTTATACTTTTTTATTTGACAACAAGAAAACTACATTTTTGGTATTTTATTTATTAAAGTACTATATGTAGAAGGATTAAAAGGATTTCACATTTGATTATTTTACCATTTTAGACTAAATAATTTTATTGTAACAAATTACTAGCATTAGAGTTTTACTAGTTAAAATCATTGCTTAAAGAGATGAGATGATCTCTTCTCTAGTTAGAAGTAGAAAAAAAAAATGTTAACGACAAAAAAATATATCTAAATTATCATTTTTTCGAGAATTTCTTATCTCAATTGTTCATTGTTCTATTTATTTATCTAAACTATCACCTTTTGCGAGTTTCATATTCAACTATCATCACTTCTTCTTTTTTAAATTAAAATATGCCTTGATATATTGAGTTAGTCTACACACACTTGTTATCGAATTTACCATCAAAATGTGTTTTCATTTGAAACTTCACATATATTGTTTTCTGGCCTAAAAAAAATGATAATATTCATAGAAAATCTAACATTTTTTTTCTTTCCTTTTTTTTTTTTTTGGTTAATTTACTCTCCCAAATAAGTGCATATGGGATGACTTAATATTATATTTAAACAAAATATTTTTTTTGTCATGAAGAAATTGGTTGACCAAGTACAAGAAAGAACTTACATAGCTTTCATTTTTCTTCTCATTTAGAATTTAAATTCAATTAATTTGGTTTTGACGTTTAAATTCCTCTTAAAAGATTTTAATTCATTGTACGTAAAAAAGTATTCATTGAATTTATTGAATCTGCAAATAATTGTATTAATTATAATAACTTTATAAACAAGTCTAAGATTTTTGTGACTTAAATCAAATATGTCCAAAGTTATCCTATGGAATGTGGGATCAATTCATGAATCGTCTTTAGATTAAATTTTTATTGCAACAAATTATAAAAAATAATAATTATTATTTTTGACAAAAGAATAGATCAAATAAGCTACTCTAAAAGAACATGATCAAGAATCAAGAACACAAAATTGTTGAATAATGGTTATTATATTCCCAAAAACAAGTGATGTGGAATTTTACGGGTGGGTAATTTTGAAGGAGTAGATTTGGGTAAGAAATTTTTAATTAGTTCAAGTTAATTTTAGGAAAGTCGATAAGATAGTGACACGTCATAAATGGAGTTGGTAATTGAGGTTAATTATTGGGCCGTCAAAAGATTGACGTCAGGAGTATTTAGGATCGGTAGATAGAGATGAAGGGTGATTTTATATAAATTCACATAGTTAAGAAATATTTTAAACCTTTTTCCGTATTTTAAAATAATTGTTGTAAAAAAAAATATCTTTTAACTCTCCAAATATTAATTAAGACGTATAAATTAAATAAATAAAGTAATATTTTCAGAGAATTATAATGCTTATTACCGGCATTAGAATTCTACTATTTAATATCATTGCTTAAATAGATGAGATAATCTCTTCTCTAATTAGAAATAGAAAAAATAGTAATAGTAGAGTACATTTTTTTAATTACTAGTCTGGTAGTTACTATCCTAATAATTATTATCCTAATAATTACACAAATTCCAATTATGTGGTGACTTTCCAAACAGACCCTAAGTGATAACAACAATAAAACCTTTGATTTGAAACAATCTTTACCTTATAAATAATTTTTAGATATTAATTAAGGCAAAAGGTCCATTTTTTTTTTTATCACACTATAATAATTATATTTTCTTACTTTTAAAAGTTTTTTAAAAAATATATCTTTCATGATTCAATACTCTCAACATATGTGTATCCAACAAATATTTTGTTCTCATTTTCCAAACAAAAATCCAATTTATAAATTCTTTTACATAATAATCAAGTCAAGGAATATGTTGTTTTGTTATCTCTTTCACACATATAGCTATTTGGAGACATCATTTTGAGATTAAAGACTTATACATTTATAGATTATACAAAAATTACAGATTACATTTTTCTTTTACAACAATTTTTGGTATCGTGTGTATACAGACATTTACAAAATGAAGTATCATTTTTGTGTAACTTGCACATCGCCTTATCAATAAGATAGACATATACATCTCCCATGCATGGTAGCTTACATTGCTTATCAGATTTGCAATTATAATCAAATTCAACATGACAATGTAATGTTGGAATTGTTCCATATACCATTGGAATAATTCTTATATCTACATTCACAAAAATTAAAATAAGAATAATAACAACAACAATAACGATAATAACATATGTATGTAGTTTCATAAGTGGTGTCTGAACTCTAAAAGGGACAAAATATACGTAGATCTTACCCCTACCTCATAAAGATAGAAAAATTATTTACAGCACATGCTCAACTTAAAATAAAGCATATCCAATCGATTTGGAAAAAAATAATTATATATATATACCTGATGCAAGAGCAAAGAGGACACAAAGTAAACCAAGAAACTTTGCCATTTAAAATCTACAACTCTTTTTCTTCTTCTTTTTGGGTTGATGAACTCTTGATTGGGCTTCATTTTTATAGGAGATATATATATGGATATAGGAGAATTAAATAGATTTCACAATATATGATTTTATCATTTATTGATATATAATCTACAAATAATTATATTAATTATTAGCTTTATAAACAAGTCTAAAAATTTTGTGACTTAAGTTATTTTTTCAAAGTTCAAAATTATCCTGTGAATGTGGGATTAATTCATGGATTGTCGTTAGACTAAACTCTTATGGCAACAAATTATTAAAAAAATAAAAATTTAACTCTTCAAATATTAATTAAGACATATAAATAAAATGAATGGAGTAATATTTTGAGATTTTGTTTGAACAATTAAAGCAATCACGAATATAATCCAAATTACTAGCATTAAAATTTTACTATTTATGATCATGTTACTCTTATATTAGAAAAGGCGTGTTTCAACATGCATGTTTCATAGCTCTAAAGGTATTTTGGTCTTTTCAGTTCTCCATTATAACTACGAATTTTTTTGCTGTGTTTTCAATTTACACGTCACTCTGTATCTATCTTCATCAATTTATATTCCACTGTTCTGTGCACATCAAAGGTCTTCTTCTTTCTTCGACATTCTATCCAGGTAAGGCTCCTCCATGTTTTGTTGAGCTTTTTGTATCATATTTATTTTCCTCAAAATTAAAGTTAAAAAATGTTTCCCAATTTTATCTTTCTTTGACCAAATTTGATTTGGGTATGTTAATATTTCCTTCTTTTTTAAGTAATGAGATAATCTCTAATTAGAAGTCGAAAAAATAGTAATGGTATTTTGAGTACACTTCTTTATTAAGTGATGACAAACGTTAGAACTAAGTCCGATTTTTTTTTTTTTTAAAAAAAGAATTAATTTTGAGATATAATTAAGTATATACGACCTTCAATTATTAAAGTAATGTACTTTTAATCTCTTTTACTTGCGATAAATTAATAACTACGATATATAGTATTTAATTATTGATGTCAATTTTGTACTAATATTAATCAATATGTACGTATGGTTCAATTATCTACCTAAATTATTACTTTTTCGCGAATTTCATATATCAACTATCATAAATGGATTGCTAATTGAAGGTTCGATATGTTTAGTTAGAAATTATATAGATTAATGCATTAATTTAATAATAGTTGAGGGACTAAAAATAAAATCCCTAAAAATAAATATAAACCACTTAACAGAATTACCTGTTCCATTTTCCGCCACACCAAACAGATACCACTACTGAGCTTCGCCGGAAAACCATGACTGGAGTTCTCAACGTTTCGCCGGCGCCAATTTTCCGGCCAGTTTCTGCTCACAAACTCTCTAGAAACAACAGAGTTTTGTTTGTAAAGTCAATGGCGCAATCTTCAGACAGTTCTAATGGTTCCACTTCTCTGAGCACCAAAGAGGAACCTAATTCTTCATTTTCGCCGCCGCCGAACTTCAAACCACCGAAACCTAAGCCATTTACACCGAGAGGTGATAAGATTTTGGACATATTGGGTGCTTCTCTTGCTTTGATTTTTCGCCTTGGTACTGGTGCTCTTGTTTCTGGGTATGCTACTTCATTCATTTTAATTTCATGTTTAATCACCTCAATTTAGCTAAAATTTGATTATGTGTTTGTAAATTAGTCTAATTATGATGAATTATCTGAATATAAATGGATACAGAGGATTCTACTAGCTGGCCCGAACTAATTTGGGATTGAGGTTAGCTGATCTAGTGATTGATTGATTTTGTTGGAATAATTGTATAGCATTGGTTTCCTAATTGTTGTAGTATTTGTGAATTGGAAAATGGAAAAGTGTTTCCAGAAATGGAATGAGTTGTGCACTCAGGGTGAGGCCTAATGGTCAAGTAGGTTGGGAACTATGTCGTCGTAGGTTCAATCTCAGCACAGGAAAAAGCATTAGGTAATATCTTCCCATCTATCCAAGGATGTGGATAGATTTATCCGGTACTTGTGCTAGTGGAAGGTAACAATAATATTAGGTACTCTGTGGAATTAGTTAGAGTGTGAAAGTTGGCTAGACACCACGGTTATTAGGGTTATTACTCTTGTTTTGTTGAGAATTATAAGCAATGTCAACATATTCTTCTGGATGCTTTTAATTTAGTTCAAGTTTGAAGAACAAAACATCAGGAGCTAAGTAGTTGGAAAGTACTAGTTTTGATTTGATACGAAGTTGTGGTTTTGCATTTAGTATTATAGTTATTTTAAGTTTTGTGACTCGACTTACAGCTCTAAGGACTCTGTCTAGTGACCAATGGTTGACCTGTGTGTTAGGGCAAGGAGATGGTGAGCTTAGTCCTAGGGGGTCTCAATGGATGAGAACTTGCCCAAGAATAACAGGTAAACCAATACAGGCAAGCTTTAATATAATATTTTGTTTAGTGATCCCAGTTTCTTGCAAGAACTTATCGTACTTTTGGGCAACTAAACTCCAACTGACTAGCTTCTACAAAAGAATGCCCTCTATAACTTTAGGATGAGAATATGAGTCTCTCAGTTCAGTTATTTGTACTTCAGCCAGGCAGTAACTTCTTCCTAATAACCCCTTGATTTGACTTCTTTATGAAGAAGAAGCATGTCCAGTATACAAAATCTGCTTACTAATGCAAGAGGAGGACACAACCTAGTAAAGAAAGATAATAATCAGCTTTTGTGATGGACATTTTTAAATAAAGTTCTCTGAAATGGCATTTAATGAGTTCTACTTTTCAATTATACGTACCATCAGGCAGCCAGGAATTGCAATAAAATACTCCTTTTCTTTTAAATTTTCTCCAAGAGTAACATGTTCATCCCAGCGTAAAACCAATTTGCTGGAATGGAGCAGCCAGGTATCTGTATTGAGCACTATTGATTTTGGTATGTTATAACTTATTATGGTCGGCAATAAACAGATCGTTGGCATGAGAACAGTAAAGGATGAGATGCCCATTTTTATGCCAAAAAAAAACTCACGAACATGAAAACTGAAGGAACAATTCTTGTAATCATAGTGTCCAAGATGGATTGTTCTATGAGGAAATCAAATTGAGCAGGAGTATTTGGGTAACTTAGAAGTAATGTGACATGGGCAGATCAACAGTCTTCTACCTTATTATATTTTTTGTGCAGAACAATCAGTGATAGGTTAAGGATCCCAGGATCTCATTAATATGTGACCTTTCATAGTAATTGTGAAACATTTTATCTTAACAAACTTAATAAAACACATCAGCTAATCAAGACTGAGATATGGCCTGAGTAGAGGTACTGGTAGTTCATAGCATGAGTGTAGGATGTCTGGTGGAATTTTCAGCGACAAGCATACTATTTTTAGAGTTAATAAGAATTTGACATTTGGTCCCTTTTTCTGTACTTATTGAGGGCAATACATGGGATGTCATTTCTAAATTATTTGCAGAAGATGAAAACCAAAAGTAAGTAGATAACCAGAGAAGGTTCTATTTTCAATTCATAGCGATGCAGCTGGTAGGGTATTTATAGCTTGATTGAGAAGTAAAATGCAATATGCTTTTATGTGGTAAAAGTAATTGCGATAAATGAAGAAGTACATGTACAGTGCAATGATGTTTTTTATCTAAAGTTCAACTTCAATTTAGTTGTACGAGACAATGCAAGGGGTAACTTCAAGATGTACAAAATCTAAGTTAGAGTGTCTAGTTGTCTTCAATACGTGACGTACATAGTTATTCATGATATGATTTGCATGGAATCCAGAATGCCACTTGTTGTAACATTTCAGTCTTAGGAATGATGAGTTGAAGCTTATCTACATCTTTCTTTTGGGTTTTCTAAAAGAGCTTTGTATTAGTTCTTCTGAAATACAGATGTTGATAATATATAGGATACCCATTCTTTATGTACTACTGCAGGTATTCAGCATCTTTTGTCCCCAAAAATGAGGTTCCATCTGATCAGTATGCACTTGAAATTGCTGGTAGTTATTATTCTCATCCACCTTTAGTTTGAACTTCAGAGTATGAGTCTTGGGTGATGCTTTTCTGACACGAGATGTTTATAATAGGCTTCAAGGTGAAGGAGAGTTCAAATATAGGTCCTCGACCTGAGAAGCCAATCGAGATATATGAGTTTGAAAGGTATTTTTGCTGGGGAAGTGTTTTAATGCCCACTATTACATTCCACTGTCAGAATCTGTTTATTACAAATTTATGCTTCTTATCCATTTATTTTTTCCTATTTCCTATCCAAGTTTTGGACATATTGATATTGTAGACGTAATTCACCTGTTTCCTCTCTTACATTGCCTGGCATGGAACATGTGGGGATTTCTTCAGCTGCCCGTTTTGTAGGAAGGTAACTGCAGATGCATTTTCTCTTTCTTTCTCATTCTGGTTGAGGTTCATAGTTATAATCTACTCTTCTTCTTTATTTTAAACTGGTAACATATGTATGTACAAAAAACCCAAGAACCCTACCGTGCAAAAAGGAATTTACAGAGAGCCAATCAAATTTATCAAGGAGTCTGTCTCCTTTATTCTACTATCTTAACACCAAAAATAGAACACCATAATACAACTGATCTACTGCTGTTATGTGAATTAAAGCTGGAATTGACACCTTTATTTTCCAGTTTCAAAAAAAGAAGAAGCTGGAATTCCATTACTGTTACAAAGCATCTCCAATGCTCCTTCATATGGAGTTCTTTCAATTATTAAGATGGTTGATAGTGAAAGTTTACACTAATGTCTGTAGAACTACTTTTAAAAAATGTGTAGAACTATTATATTTATTCTTTCAGCTTTGGTTAGCCTACTAACTCTATGGAGTTCTAGAAAAAGAAAAAAGAATCTTGTGACGTTTTTCTTCATCAGCCTAGACCATCTTTTCTTTGAATATTATACAGATTGAACTACTCATTTGATCTTTTTCCTTTCCTTTTTTTCCAGATTGTTAAAGATGTCAATTTGTTGCAGGTTAGGGAAATAGTGGCTATTTTAGATCTTGATGTCCTCTATTATCCTTGCCCAAGAAATGGTCCGAATTTCCGTCCCAAGGTTGGTCAGATGGGTGGAAAGCAGCAGTTCCCCTATATGGTTAGATAACTTCTCTCCTACTGCTCACTGTAGATAAAACAAAACAGTCACAAGCTCTTATGACCACAAACCTTTTACATGCTTTAAAATAAAATAGTATGGCCACTTGTAACCTGCATCATCATTTTTAAAAGTTCTCTTAAAACTCACTTAAATTTTATATTTCAAAATGTTCTCTTCTTGTATTCTCTTGATAACGTGCGACTGTGAGTCAAGAGAAGGATCATGTCAATAATTATGTTGAGACAAAAACAAAGCTGTGAGGAAGACAATCTTCACTGAAGTGATTGTTTGTTTACATGCTTCTTTTTCCTTCAGAAACCCTCAACCACTATGTTATTGAATGTAATTGAAGAGCACAAGGTGTAGTTCACCTGCCAACTAAGAAACTTTTTCTGATTGATACTTCGGAATAATTTACTAAAAGTTCTTTTGAAAACTATGTTCTACTAACACAATTATTTGATGGCTCAGATTGCTTAAAACACGCTTAAGTAGTTTGGTCGGACACTGATGTCTCGGTTGCATTTTCTTTTTGCTCACTCTGAAATGCGAAAATGACTAGCTATGCTGTAACTCCACTGAACTTAGCTTCTTTAAACTAATCCAGTTGTTTTATTCTATTCATTGATCTGGTCTATTACAACATTATGGCATCTAATTTTTGTGTTACTCTACTGCAGGTTGATCCAAACACTGGAGTTTCCATGTATGAATCAGATGAGATTATCAAGTACTTGGTAGGAAAATATGGTATGCTGCAATGGCCAACTTATATTGAAAAGCTATTTAAATTGTACTTCTTAATGTTACTATTGTAACTTGTTCATACAACTTCAAGTTATATACTGGTGTCCATATAGTTTTTTATTCTGTAAAAAAAGGAAAGCAACATTTAGATTTTCGATTCGCATGAATCGCAGTTGATTCCAAATGACCCATTTAAGAAATTGTTTGGTTTGATACACATTGATTTTGTACTACTTTTCTATCTTTTTGGTAAAACTCTTTCTTAGTGAGTGCATCAATTCTGTTGGTTTCCTTGCGCAGGTGATGGAAATGTCCCACTTATGTTGTCCCTTGGTCTTTTCACTGTAAGCTACAAACATTGGTCATCAATGAGTTAGAGTTATTAGATATATCATTTAATAGATGTACAATTTATTGAATTTTGGATATTGTCATCTCAGACACTTACTGCAGGCTTTGCCATGATTGGTCGAATGGGGAAGGTATAGGCTTTTCGCTCTCTGCTAATAAGTTTATGGGTTTTGATGCTACAACTTCTTCTCCATAATCCTCAAGTTAAAAGACTTCCAATGCGCATAATTTCATTCAAAGTTAAGATTTCTGTATATAGATACGGTTGTCAGAAAACTATTAATATTGAGAACAGGACAAATAGATGATCTTTTTGTGACTTTTCCAGGGGTCTTCTTATAAGCCATCTAAACTGCCTCCCAAGCCGCTTGAGTTATGGGCATACGAGGTTAGACTCTGTTTTTTGCTTTCAGTTTTGGTTTAAATGAATCTAAATTAATAATTCTATCAGATTTCTAATTCAATCATTATGTTAAAAGAATTTTTGCTGAATTACACGGCTTACTTGCACTCGTGTCATTCTTTCAGCCTTCTCCATTTTGCAAAGTTGTACGTGAGGTACTTGTAGAACTAGAGCTACCCCACATACTTCACAGGTACATGTTACTACGAAATGGATGATGAACAAAACCAATGCACTGTGCAATATAGGATGCTGTTGGCACTATGATAAGCTGAATAAATTAGAATGTTATCTGTGAGAATACCATCAACAATTAAAGTTACCTATTTCAAAAAAAAGAATACCATCAACAATTAAATATGTTTTCTATGAAGTCTTCTATTAGTTCATACATTTGATTTAAGTAGGTTCCATGCAAAGGATTTAACATAGAGCTAATTGACATTCATTAGAAGGGTTGAACAGAGTTCCCTCCTCTTACCCAAACTGAAGAGAATCTGAATGCATTTAGTTCACTTGTCTTTTGAATTGTTGATTTATCTCAAAAGTATACTTTGCCACTGGTTTCAAGAATGAAGTTCCTCTTAGCTGGTTTTGGAGAGGGGTTTAAAGAAATTTAATAGATGATATTTATAGCTGGTGTGGAGCTTCACTAATTGCATTTCATTTCCAAGAGGACTATTTTGATCAACAAGATGCTTCTATTATTTTTCATGACTTATTTAAAATAAGATAAAGTTGACATGTCCATTCCATTTCACTCCTTTTAATTTTCTCTGAACGGACTAAAACCAAATGGTGCAGTTGTGCTCGTGGTAGCCCCAAACGCCAAGTATTATATGAGAGAGTTGGTCATTTCCAGGTTTTTCCTTGCTTTATGTTACTCTACCTTTTGGATATCTGTTAAGTGTTACACACATTCCCACAAGAAATGTGGAAAACTTAATAATGACTCTTGTCTGTCTCTAGGTCCCATACTTAGAAGATCCAAATACTGGAGTCCAGATGTTTGAAAGTGCAGATATTGTGGAATACATACAGGCAACTTATGCTCGTTAAGATGTGAGGCCTTTTCCTTTTTTCTATAGTTTAATTTCTCTCTGTAACAAGCGGTCAAATTTGTCTGAGCTGCTTTCTTTCTAGATAATTTCACAGGAGAATACCTGCTATGAGGCTCAAAGTTACTTCTCTTATAAATGAACTGAAGATAAATTTTTATATGGAGATAAGTATATAAAAGGAAAGATGTTCTGGAGTACACTGATGTTCCATCTACGTCCTCATCAAATCTGTGTTTCAGTCTGTAAAAGTAAATGGCTTTGACACAGTCCAAAAGATTGGTCTATGTTACTTAAAGCCAACAGGGAATTTCATCCATTGCCCACTATTCACATTATTATTAATTCAATATGTTATTATTTCATGTCATGTTGTTTGTATTAACAGTCAACTTCAGTTAAATATTTTGTGTTAGACCATAGCTTGGCTATATAGGTGATTAACACTGTAAATATGTACTCTCCAGAGAAAAAATTATGGTTCACAATAAAGGGATTTGCTATGTATGACTTGTATATCAAGTCCAACAAACTGTGAGCAGCCTTTGGTGTTTATATTTTTCTGCAACTCGTTGACTTATAATATCAATTACGAGTGGTGCTAACGAGATGTTATGGTTAATTCTCCCATTATTGGCTAATTCAACTTCTTAAATTGTTAAAGCTTATTCTGGAGTAACATGCCTTATAAACCACTTCATCACCCTTCCATTTGCAAGGTATAGCAGGTATGGCCATCAGGTCTGTCATCCTCAAGTTTCTCTCCTTCATGTTCTTAGTTCGTCTCTTGATTACAATCAGCTGAGATATGTCCATGAATTGTAATTATTCTACCTAACTGATGCAACATGTATTTTTGTGTTCTGTAATTCTCTTGACCGTTTATGTGCTCCATCTACTTTATTCATCTTTTGGTGCCTACCTATACTTGAAGGAAAATGAAGAGATTCTTCGTAAGTATAAGACTAATACTATATCAAGAACAGGCAAATAACTTCTTTTCCACTGTGTCTTTTCTCTGATTGATACAGATTCCTTGTGAAAATCACTGTCTATCTCACTTACCAAAGCACTACTTTTCTGTAGTGCACCATAGTATTATTTTTTGTGAAGGAATATACATTTAGTGTGTTTGAAACATAGGATGATGAGCTGGTGAACAAGGAATAGTAGAGGATGATAAAGTTAGAAAGCATTATAATATTTTGGCTAAATGCCTAGATAGCCCCTTAAACTTGGCACGATTTGTAAGTTAGACACTTTAACTTAGCATGTGACCAGACAGACACCTCTACTTGACAGAAGTGTGTCTAAATGAACACCTCACCGTAGCACTACTTATTCACCTCCTGGTGCCTAGTGCCTACTGCCTACCTATAATTGAAGGACAATGAAGAGATTCTCAAGTATATGAGACTCAAAATTTCATCAAGAACAAGCAAAGAACTTCTTGCAGTGTGTCTTGTCTCTGATTGATAGGGACTCCTGATAGGATAATAAATTGGTGAACAAGGAATATTATAGGATGATAAAGTTGGAGAACATTATGCTATTCTTCACAATCCTTTTAGTTTTGAGTTCTTATTACAAGACAGTCTGTCCCTGGAATAATCAAGGACTGCACCTTGCTTTGAGATGGGGGCTAAAATATTACTCCCTCTGTCCCAATTTGTGTTTCATACTTCTCTTTTTTAGTTTGTTCCAAAAAGAATGCCATACTTCCTTAATTAGAAACAATTTAACTTTAAACTTGTCATTTTACTCTTAAAGTGATTAGTAATAGTCACACAAATGTTTATGGCTTGTTTTGGACCACAAGTTTCTAAAGTCCTTTCTTTCTTTAAACGCCGTAACCAGTCACACAATACCACCTAAATTAGGACCCATGGAGTATCAAATTTGATTGGGAATTCCTAATGTCTTTTTGAAGCTCAGAAGAAAAGAAATCAATAGTAGCCATTTATTGTGGAAGTTGGGTATTAGCATGTTCTGTGGTCCAGTGACAGGCTTCCTCCACTTTCACAATTCATATACTCTTGCTACTTTGAAGCATAGTGATCTTTTGGGTAAGATATGGTTCTTGCACTTTGAGTAGCTATAAGATAAAGAATATGGCTTTTAGTGCTTGCATTATATGCTTATTTTGAATCCTTCTGGCCCTACATTTTGCTTTCTGACTGATCAGGCTGATTATGATATCATTTTTGTCAATACTTTGTTCTTTTCTTGTTTGTTCTAGGATTCTCTTAGTCACTTTGAGTTTCTTGCATTATTCTCTGGATCTCTTAGGCATATTGTTCCACTAGTTGATGACAAAAATTCAGGGTAGATCACTATTGATCCACTAGTTGATGACAAAAAATGCTTGGTGATTTCTTTTTGTTTTGTCTATAAGCCTTGATTGCCCAAATATTTGGTATGTGAGCTGCCTAAATCTTGATACTATTGAACCACATACTTTCTATAGGAAACTCGTGACTCTATATAATTATGAATTTGTAGTTATCACCACACATTTGGTGTGCTTGACTTTCTTCAAAATAAGAAAGCCTTCTTTCTTCGCATAAGGTGGCTCTGCCCATGCTAGCAAGGTAAAAACCTATTGGTCGAATTAAGTTATGATCCATATTTATCTTAGGCTTATTTGCCCCCCTAGTTGAAAAATAAATAAGGTCTGACAGACCCAAAAGTTATTTTTTTATGTAGAACTTTGGTTCCTCGTGACTAATTTTGTATATATACATAATAAACTTGTAGTCACTAGTTGGTGCATTGTTTGTAATTGTCACAAGAAACAA